>NW_010107641.1:0-21374 GCF_000699245.1 Pterocles gutturalis | reverse complement strand
TCAACCGGTGCCCTCCAAGGCCACGGAGCACCAGCCACGTCTCTCAAAGCCGAGCTCTACACCCAGGGTCTTCGGCAAAGAGTCCCTCCCATGGTTGCACGGGCTTGGCAACAGGGGCACGAGGGCTTCCCAAACGGGGTCTTACCAGGTGGCCTAGAGATCACCAATAAATTCAAACATGAAGGTAAGAACCTGGTGTAGAACCCAGTAGCTACCTGGGTGTCCATGTCAGGATGGTCTTTCCAGCTGTTTGTTGAGTCTCATCTGCCATTCTACTGCTGGGTTGTTCCCAAGATCCTTCTGTGTCGCTTTGCCCAGGCGTTTGGTTTTTGCACCACCAACAGCTTCCCCAACTCATTAACGTTCCCTTCTCTGCTCCTGCCATGAGGAAGGACTGAGCCACCTTCGCTGGCCAAAGCCGGACCACCTGGCTCTGCTGAGGGAATCTGCAGGATAATGCCGTAGGTGGATCACGCCTTGGTGCTATAACCCATACAGGATGAATCCATATCTATCCCAACGAAGAGAGGGGCACGGCTGGGCTCTCTGCAGCCCCCGAGGTGTGCCTCCATCCCTGGAGAGACCCCCTGCTGCAAGTAGCCTGCTCAGCCTTCCCTTCTCTGCAGTAATAACAGAAAAAAAGGTCCCAGAGCCAAAAATTGTCAAATTTAATCTGACTCAGAGATTGAATTTCATCTCGTCCCCGAAGCAATAACAGAACATCATCTTTATGAAAAGTTGTCAAGAATCTAATTGTTTTGCAAACACCACGGATACCTCTTCCATTTCAAGGAACAAGTGGGGTTGCTTTTGGTTTTGGAAGAATTGAGTAAGCATGAAGATTTCCAAACTCGCTCAGATACAAAACACTATTGTTATATGGTGCAGTGAAACAGCTGTGGTTTATAAGTACCATTAATGCGAAACTTTAACTTAAAAAAAAAAAAAACCCAACCCCAACCCTAAAAAAAGTTAAAGAAACAGAAAACATTTCATCCATACTAATGTGAGGTTTTAAACATATAGGCTTTTAAGTGAATTGGCCATAACCACAACAATATTTTGGGTCTGACCAGAGCATATATTGTGTGCAGATGTTAATTTGGCATTTGCATGCATATGCCAAGAATAAAAAAAAATCTTTTGTGCATGCTTTTTTTTTTTCTTGAATGCATTGTGATCTGGAGTCACTTTAGCTTTACAAACTGATTATAAACACTAATTACCTGAAAACATGCTGGTTGGCTTAATACGTGGCCTGTAGACTGAGGTTTTGCTTTATAAACATGCAAAATTTCGCCGGCGTGTTGACCCCTCTCTCTATAAATAGATATCCACATCTACAAAAGCAGAATGTGCTGATTTGTACAAAAACCCAAATTCCTCCGTTAACCCTTTCCCTCCCATTGGCAAGCATCATGGGTCGGGTGAGTCCATGACATTTTGGGGGGGTGTTGGTGACCCTTGGTGCTCTCTCTAGCTGCATCAGAGGTGCCCTCGGCTGGGCTGGACCGTGGTCCTGATGTCCCACCGACACGTCTTCCAGGCATCCCGAGGATGCGCCAGCAGCAGATGGGATAAAACACTTATTGTTCCATGTGCCGAAAGAAATTCCATTTGTGGAGCACACTGCTGCGCGGGATGGCAGTCCTCGACCTTGGGAAATGTGGGATGAATTACACAGTGGTAGCTGGTCTCAGGGTAAAATGAAGAAAAAATTAAAAGAAGCAACATTAGGGAAAAAAATGCCTTATTCTTCTAACTGAGTCTTATCTTTGCAGTAGCTAAAATACCTTACTACAGGAAGCCGTTTCAGGATTTACCTCTGTTGTCCCTTTCCCAAAGGTGAGTCCTCATCCCAGCTTTAGCTTTTGCCCTCCAGCTGGTAGCGGGTGAGCGAGCCCATTTACAGCATCTCTTAGTTCAAGCCAGCTACCCCTACATCAAAAAAAACTATAAAATTGCATTATAACGTGAAAAACTTCCTTGGCTTAGGAGAACCGCTGGGGAAGCTCTGTCCCCACATCACGGGAAGGGTTGGTGGGGAGCAAGCACCGCTTCGCTCTTCATTGCATCTTCTCCCCATTTATTTTCTGTTGTTAATTTCCGGGGGTCAAGCTCTTTACGCTTGCAGCGGACGCGAGGGAAGGTGCTCTCGTGCTGCCGAGTGTGGTGGGGAGGGTCCGGAGGTCCCACCAGCTCCCACCAGGCTTGCTCGCCATCACCTTGCAAGCACGAAAGGCATTTTTTTTTTTTTCAGTTGTTTCGAATTTTCATCTTCCGAGTATTTTTCTTGTTAGTTCATGCTCGGCTTTCATTCATCTGCAGGGAATAGCGCGGCGGTAACACGATCCACAGCAAATATCACCATTTAAACAGAACCAACCCATTGTGAATGAAGACTTCTGCGAAGAATGGGAAAATAGAGCTAAAGGGCTGTTAAGTAAACTCTTTTATGTATGACATTATGCAGGCAATGGTTTTGGAGTGTAAAAGATATTTTTCATTATATCAGTGTTATTAATTCCGTCAGCTCGCAGCGGATTGGTACACGGAGCGGCCGTGTGTTTCCCAGGTTAATAAATCTGCATAGGTTTATTGTTCAGAATAAAACCTATTTTCCTCAGCAAATAACCATGATCATTTGGGGTTACAGCCATTCCTCAGGAAATGCTTTATAACTAACATTTTTATTGGTATCATAGGAAATTCATATGCCAAATAACATGGGACTATAACTTTTATCTGACTTTAAAACAAAATCTGTTATCTTTTATGGCCAGTTTCATATAGTCCCACTATCAGTTTCCATAAAATTCGACAAACATTCCTCCTTCAGCCTGGAAAATCAATAACAGAGTTGGTTGAAAAGGGAAAATGTCTTTTTTTTGCAAACATTTCTGAAATTTCTGACTTGCTTCCATTTGAAAGCATTTGCAACCGGCTGGTTCCTGGCAGAGGAAAAAAAAAAAAACCCCAACCCTCCAATGCTCTTGGTAATGTTTTCTGTTCTCTGTCTTTAGAACGCCGAGGCCGTACATGGCTGAGGACGAGACGAACGTTTTTCACAATATCATCAACTTTAATGGGAGATCCTGTTTTTCTGAAAGGTTTATTTTCCACAGTAAAAACCTCGAATCAAAACCAGTTTTGCCAGTGGTCGTGTTCCAGCCCAAACCCATAAAACCCCACTCCATTATCCCGTGGGCTGGCTCAACTGGTCCCCGTTGATTAGCTGCTGATGGATGGAGAGTCCTACTGCCTGTAAAAAGGAGCTGAGGGGCTTCGTGGTGGGCTCCAGCCCTTACCCTCCACTGGCACAGGCTTCCTGCCTGACTTCTTCACTTTTTTGGGGTATTTTTGCAAAGTAATAATTCTCTTTTGCCGATACCATGGAGGCAACACTGCAAAATAGCAGCATTTACCACCCGCCTTCAAATTCACCACTGAGCTGTTTTCTCCCAATCTTTTCTCTTTGGGTCTTTGGGACAGGGACAGCCTGATACCACGTTTCCACCCAGCGCCAGCCACCGCGGGGATCTCGGTCTCATTTGGAGCCATTTGCGCACCCGCATTAGAGCATCACTCATTAACCCACCCCATAAATAACGGCATGAGCAGCGTGGGGAGAGCCCGTGAGCTCATTAAGCCCGTGGAAGTTGCTGATCTCCACGGAGGCAGGGTTTTTACCCAGCAGTCTGATTTTTTTTAAAGTATTTTGTCAGGATGGGATACAATGGGCAATTAAACGAGAAGAATTACAAAATTTTAATTTGAATTTGGCAGTGCCATTGCAGGGCTTATGGCAATTATCTTGCCGTCCCTTTGCACAGCCGGAGCCTGGGCCAGTGCCCGCCCGAGTGAATGGAGACGTCCCCTCAGGATGTGGGTGAGGGATTTAAGCTTCATGTTTGTTTTTTCAGGCAGCGTTTCAGTAACTGCTTTACAAAATAAGGCTCTGGGGGAGACACCCACAAACCTCCCATCATCAATGAAAGTCATCTCCCTGTTCCAATGGGAATGAGCTCCTCTCAAACCATCCGAGCAATGCTACGGGGTGAGGCTCTCTCTATGAAGGGTGGCATTCTTAGCAGGGGAAAAAAATAAATAAAGGACTGCCTATTGATGGAAATCAGGTTTATTTGTAGGAAAGATTAATACTTAATACAGCTTATCCTCGAAAGGTCACTATAACCTCACCAACATCCTGCAAATCTTCTGAGTCATTGCTGAATTGCATCTATTGTAAATGATGTTTTAAATATTTCACAGAAAATATTATGCTTCTGATATAGGGAGACAAGCTGGGTTTTTTTCAGTTGTGAAAGAAAACCAACCCACTTCTTCAGCCAGGAATGTGATTTACAGACTGAAAAAGTGAAACCCATGATATATGTGAAATAGGTAATTGATAAACCATAAAACGGGTTGAATAGAGGATGGAAAAATACTTAAGTTGGATGAATTCTACCAAATTAAACCGGGTTATTAAATTGCCTCACATCTAGCTTAATAAAACCGAGACGCTGCCTTGTGCCGGACATTTGCCATGGCAGATGGCTTCCCGGAGCAGAACGCATTTCCTCTGCTGGAAAACCTGACGCCAAGCCAAATGAAAATTTTGATCGAAGGTCTGCGGGCTTTCATGAAGATAGGTCCTGAACCCCTGCGTCCTCTGCTACCAGGTGTCTCGGCTGGGCTCAGAGCCCCAGGATGCAGGCGATGCTGCCCTTTAGGATAAGGGACGCTATGGAGCAGACACCACCCGTGCTCTTCACCCACCTGTCCCACCTACCCATGGCTGGTTCTTTGCCACTCCGGAGCAGTGGCAACCAAGGAAGATTGAGCAGATGCTGTAAATGAGGATGTGATGCTGATGATTGTGTTTTGCATAAGGAGCAGGTAACTTTGCGGCTAACCAGTCGAGGCGTTCCAGCTCATCTCGTACCATCAGCTGGGAAATCTTCTGGCATATACCTGGATGAACACACCCGCCTGTTTGTGGAAGGCATCCACCCATTGGTGTTGGCAAAGGGGACAACCGATTCCAGTCGAGTTAAATGGTATAATCTTGGACTGACACATTGTTCATAATTTTTGGTATGGACTGGTATAAGCATTATCGGTATCAGTCTAAACTGGTACCATTGTGACCTATTGACCTCCCATTTTGAAGGAAAAACACCCAGAAAGGTGGTGTGCCCTCTCTGAGTGCTGGAATTGTCCGAGAAGCAAAATTTCTCCAGTGCGATGGACTGTGTGTGTTGGGGTGTAAGACGTGGCACCCGCCACCTGCCAGCCTGGCTTCAAATTCCTGCCAGGGACCTAATGAGAGCTGGGAGGGAGCAGGAGGTAATTAAAGCTTTCCTGCCTGTTCTCAGCTGATGACCAGAGTCACGGGGACATTCAGCACCTGGAAGGAGCCAGATATCCTGATAATTTGCTAAAAGACCCTTTAAACAGGCAGCTTCGTGGGAAATGCTAATAACACCTGTCGGTAGGGACACAGCGCTTCGTTATCTCCTCGAGGTTAAATTACCCCATTCATTCACTCTCCGGAGGACAATGAGCACAGCAGGCAGCCCCTGAGTAATCCTCTGAGCTAGCCCTACCTGTGGTGACACCGGGGCGCAGGAGGACTTTTAGGAGGGTATCAGTTTCCACGGTAAACTTTCCCAGCGGCCAGGAGCTGAGGAATTGCCGTTCTGCCTCGGTGGGGAGCAAAGCATCCTTGTGCGTCACTTCAGCAGGCAGCCGAAAGAGCCCCCGAGCCCCCACCGTGCCCGCCCGGGGAGAGGGAGCTCCAGCACCAGAGTTGCATGGGACCAGAGTTGCAACCAGCACAATTTTTTTTTTTTTTTTTTTTTTTTTTGCAACATTTCTGCTGCTCCTTTCATTGCAAATCCCAGCCGGGGCTGTAAAACCAAAGCTTGTTGCGTTGCACCAGGTGAGGTTGGAGAGGGGACGTGTGATGGGCTGATGGCCACCCTTACCAGCCCACCTGGACTTTTCTTCTGCATTTATACACCAAAAGGGACTGGCCTGACCCCGGGGGGTTCTCACATGCTGACGGGCCGTGGCACTGCCTGGAGAAAGAAAGATGGACTGGAGTGGGAGATGTGGGAAAGGCAAGCTCCGAGCCGTGCGGGCTGGCTGCTGGCAGCAGCGTTGTGTTTGCTTTCCTCCAAGCAGGCATGACTTTTCCTCTTTTTTTATCTGGGCTATTGTCTCTCCCCATTGTCCAAGTGCATTTCCTAACAGCTGGCGATTCATTAAGGGTGTGCTGTGTGCCGTGCTGTTGTAAACGGTGTCCTCGGGATGCAGCAACTCCCAAGGAGTGCAGGAGTTGAAGAGGAGAAGAAGACCCCGTTTGGAAATGCGTTTGGGTCCCAACCACCCAATCATCCCCGACCTTGGCAGACCTTGACTCTCCCCAGGCCATCGGAGGAGAGCCAGGTTTAACGAGGGCACGCAGGAAGAATGGGAAGGGATCAGAAGCCATTGGCAGAGGATGCATTGGCCAAGGTCCTTATGCTAAAAAGAGCCATCTCATGGTTGTTGACAGATGTATTTTTTATTACGGATGAATAGGTGTTGGTTAGAAAAGGCTGATCCACAAGTGCCCCGGTCCAGCTTGGGCACTGGTGCAGGAGAGCAGGGGGTGTCTGGGGGCTTCCCTTGCAAAGAGAGACAAGAACTATGCTTGGCCATAACTTTTTTTTTTTTTTTTCCCACTGAAAGTAATTTCATTTAAAAAAGGAGTTTTAGAAGAAAAGAGAAACTCTTCACACTTTCAGGTCAGATTCAGATATTGATTTCAGCCAGAAGAAAGCACGGATTTTTCTTTTTTCTAAATGTCAAAACATTTCACTTCAGACTTGCTAAAACATTTGACATTTTCCAAGCAAAACCTTTGAGCCTTTTGTTTCCAAACAGCATTTGTTTATTCCTAAATTGACCTAAATTAAAAGACAAAAGTTAGAACAAAAGAGTTAAATAAGCCAGCAAGGCAAAACAAAGTCCTTCGGATCCGAATCAAAGATGATGTTTCAGGTTGACCCAGCATGACATGCTTTGAGTTTTATATTTTTCCCCCAAAAGCTGGGATGCAACATGTGCTGGGTTTGCCCAGGGAGCCAAAAAATCCATTATCCGCCCGGCTCTTCCGCAGCATCCCCGGTGGGTGCAGATCCCTGCAGCGCTTTCCCCAGGATGGGCACGTTGGTGGGCGATGGAAGCCCTCTTGGCCGATGGGACAACACAGTTGTCCTCACGCAGGGTGGGGACCACGACTTGGGGTCACTGGACCCAGCTGCTGAGAACATCTGCCAGTATCTCCGGGCTGATTTCTCCAGATTTGGTTTGTAAAGCTTCAACTGAGCCTCGTGTCCCTGTGCCATCTGAGCATGGGGTATTTTTTTTTTTTATTTAATTCAATATTTAACATGTGTTCAACTCAACTTCACTCCAGCTCACAGCCCCTGATGGGGCAGACACACCTGCGCATCCATCGGTGCATTACACAGTCATTAGCGGAGCTGTGGGTGTATTGGATCACCTGCACACATCGCTTTTGGTTGTTATAATGTCAGGCTTCAAATTCTTGCTTCATTTTTTTCTGCCTGGGCAGGCAGTTCATTTAACGCCATAAACCAAAAAGGCCACATTGATGACATGTTTCAATCTTTTTTTTTTCTAGCTGCTGATTTTTTTTTTTCCTTAGCTGTGCTTGACAAACGAAGAGAAATATGGGGATGAAAGAGAAGAACAGAGCGAGGGAGAGATAGAAGAGGAAACAATAGTAGTCTTTAGTATAACAAATCGAATAAATATCATAAGGAAATAATCAAAACTAATGTCCCTTGTTCCAGATGCTGAAAAGTTTTGTAAATTGCATTTGAAGGTATCTTGGCTTTGTTTTCCTTCCTTTTGATGCTGCGACTTCCTCAGATGGGGTTTCCTTTTGCAGAGACGGATTTTGGGGTGGAAAATCCCACAGGCTCAGAAAGCCGGGGTGCAGTGCCCGGTGCTGGGGTTCTACTTTGTGATGTTACAGCGTGTCCTGACCTCATTTTGCTGGGGAAAAAAAAAAAAGGGGGGGGGGGAAATTTAGCAGTTCTTGCTGAAAGTTCCCCTTGGAAACATGGATTTGTGTGGAGGGGTTTCTCCCCCATTCGCCTTGACCTACTGGGAAGCCTTGGGCAGTGGGTCCGAGGCTGGGGGTCTTGAGGAGAGTTTGGGGGCACGGTTCCGGGACCAGCACAGCCATCGGTCCCCCCAGCAATCCCCCCAGCAACCCTGCCGCCAGCCTGCGCGAGAGCACCCGCGAGTGCTAATTGGATTGTATCAAAACTGCATATTTCACAAACATTACATCATTTCCTTGCTGCTTTCAGCAGACTGATTCAACAAATGTTTTCTATTTTACTCCAGGATTCAAACACGAGATGGGCTCAGAACTTGGCAGTAATTTACTTGCAGCTTAAATTTATGACATATACGAACATTTATATTCATTTAAAATGAAAGGCAGAGCTGCACAAACATTTTTCATCCATTTTTTTTCACTATATGTGCTGGGTTTACCTTCTGTAGAAATTATTATATGTCTAGTTATATAGCCAAGGGAAAAAGAGAAAAAAATCAGTTCTTATACTTCAGGGGAAAATGTGTACAATTAATATCAGTTTACACATCTGTAATAACATAAAATATATACACCCGAGGTTATGTGTCGTGACATAAATCATAAAAGGGTCATAAAGAGTTATTTAAGAGCCTTGTAACAGATTTTATTAAATAACATTATCAAATATTAAAGCTTTGTGTGAATAAGTGCTGCAGAAGGGCTGCACAGGCTCCCCTTGCCCAGTATACAGCTGTAAACAAATTTTCCCAATAAAGACCAGAAAGCCAGACTGTATTCTTGGCCAGTTTCAGCCAAGAGCCCTCATCTGGCACTTTGGCAAGTCCCATCGCCTTCCGAGGGATACTACCTTTCCAGCATGGTCTTCCCAGCCCCTCGGACCAGGGGCAGGCGCTGGGGCTGCTCTCCTCTAAACCCGCCTCAGTTCCTAAGACCTGAAAATCAGGGTATTACTTTCACAGTAAAAATTATTGGGAGCGCTCTCAGAGATCCCCACGTTCACCTAAAGGTTTAATGTCCCTCTTTCCTCCCTTTCAGGGCTGTACGCTCTGTGTGTGATACTTGGGAAAGTTGGCTTTGTGAGGGAGAGGGGTAGGAAATACAGCGCCAATAAAGTTTTATATCCTTCTCTAATATATATTTTAAATAAAAATAGAAATTTCTCTGCATAAGGTATTTTTCTTTGCAAACGTGGAGTACCTGAGACTGCGGTAGGGTATAAAGGTTTTACAGGCGCCCGTTTGGGATGGCACAAGAACACCCTCTCTCTCTCTCTCTCCTTGTAAAAGATTTAATAAAATACAATCACAGAGCATTTAGGAGAAAATTAATACCTAATTCTGCTGAAATACCAGAATGCTGCCAAGTGCTTTGTCTGGTAGCCCTGGAGGAAGAGCAGCATCTCCCAAGGGTGACCCAAGCTACGGGAAGAGCAGAGGACCTGCCCAGCGGTGGCACCGCTCTTTCCTGTGCTAGATCAGCCCCAACATTTCACGTCGGGACGGCGGCCAAGGTCAGGTGAGATCCGTGCGACCGTGGGAACCCTCGGCTGGAATCGCAGCCCCAGGCAGGAGAAGGCTGGTGGCCAAGGGGACATATCACGTGGCGTGAATCTACCCAGGAGAGGAACAGTTTATTGATGCTTTCCAAGAGTCTGTTGAGACCTTCTTGAGTAGAGAATTCAGGAATTTGGTTCATCCACATGCAAGGAAGCTTGGCTGGAGCTAGAGCCATCATGGAGAAGAGCTCCATGACACCCTGGAGAATGGAGAGCCGGTCTTTGAGCCAAGAGCCGTGCAAGCCAAGAGCAGACATAACTCCTGTCAACATCTCGGGGATGGAGAGGATCCATCGGGGCCGGCGCCGGCCCCAGGCAGGTGGATCTCCGCTGGCCTGCAGCTGGGAGAAGGTTACCAACCATCCATGGAGATGGGCCCAGAGAAGTTTCCCATACAAGCTGTGGCCATAGAAACTCCCATGTTTGCGGTTTTTCTGGAGGTTATGGAGGGGATAACAGCACGTGGGAGTCTCCAATGCAAAGATGCTATCACCGTCCCGTGTGCTACATGGGATGGGAGATGTTGGGAGGGTGGGAGAACCCCCCTTTGGTCCCCACCCTGAACCCCTTCGGCCATGCACGGACGGGGGAAGAGCCAGTCCTTGCTGGGTACCCCTCCTGTTTTCAATAAAAATATGTTTTGGTTTGGTAAATATCAGCAATACAGCCATCGGTTATATATATACACACTGAAAATAACTCGCTTCTGTTATTATATCGAAGTCATTAGGCACCGTGTTGGGTACGCACCCTCTATTAATTCCATATCATCCGGGGGGGTCTCGAAAGCAGCCTGACTTCAACAAAACAGAACAGGCTGACTTCGGAGATATTGGTTGCAGATAATACAAGATTTTTTTGATTAAAATGTATAAGAATTTGAATAAGAATGCATTGTTTGGAATACATTTCCATCCATCTCCAAAAGAATTCCTCCTTGCAGATCTGTGTGGTTTGAGTTAACAGGCGAAGGATTAAAAAAATACCCTGGTTTGGGCTAGTTCTTGTAATTATGTATTTTTGGTAAATGTCAATCAATTTGGTATAATAGGTCTGATTGGAAAATTACCTGTTTGAGATGGGAAAATAAAAGAGACTGTTGGACACAAGTTTGAAAAAACGTTGGGTTTCGGTAGGATGCTTTGCTCTGAATGAAAGCCTGTTTCAATAAAAATGTTGATTCTAAAATTGTGGTTTTTAGTAGGATGGTATTTGATCCATTAAAACTGTATTGGTTTCATTCTTTATGTTTGCCTTTCGTTGAAATACATCGGTACGAAGCATGAAATAAGCATGTGTCAGGCATTACTCAGAATAAATAAGGACAAAAAAAAAAAAAAAAAGAAAGAAAAAACCAGAATAGCGAAGCATCAGCAACTATAATTGCGAAAGCACGCCGAAATAACCCAAAGTGATTTTACATCATGTGGAAAAAGGCATAGCCCCGGCGTGATGGGCAGGGGGAACTGGGGAACGCTGCCACTGGTGTCACTGGGAGGAGGATTGGGCCCCAGGAATGTAAAGCCGGAAAATCTCTGCTTTTATTAGATCAGCCCATCCGAAGGATTGTTCCGCCGAGGACGGGCGGAATTGCTTTGTCTGGCCCAAATTTGCCTTCTCCCAGTGACAGGGATCCCACCGCTTCCCTTGGAGGACTTTTCCACATTCTAATTGATCTGATTGTTAGGAAATTGTTCATAAAATTAAGAATCTTGGAAGTAAACGAGGGAACCCAGGCAGAACCGCTCGGCGCAAAGAGCAGCGGCCATATGGAACGAGTTAGGCTGGGGAAGGCAACCCAGCAGCACAAATGAGTTCAAGAGACACTCAGATTTATTTCTGGAGAAGGGAAGGGACGGGGAGCGCGAGGAAGAGAAGCAGGGAGGTGGGTTCGGGAGGGCTCGGAAGGTGACTTTCCTCGGGCTGCTCAGTTTTGTCGGGGTTTGGCATGGGAGAAAATCCTGCTACCTGTTGCGAGAGAGAGGTTCCGTTTTTTCTTGGAGGAGGTTTGATTTCAGGGAAAACCCAGCTGAAGGTTTGGGTTATTGCTCCCAGCCCTAACGCACGCTCTGCTGGGGGTGCACAGTTAAACCCCCCTAATTCCAAGGAAAACACAAGAACCCTGAGCTGAGCCTTCACACGAGGACTGTGACACTTCTGGCCATCCCTGGTGGCCAGGACAGCCAGGCTGGTGGCCCACACCAATGCCAGCAGAAGTCCCCCAGCCCACCTGGACCCATCGCCCCAGCATCGAGCATGGGCCATGCTTGTAGAAGCAATGCTTATAGCATTATAGCCCCTATAGCATTATAGCCCCTATAGAATTATAGCCCCTATAGAATTATAGCCCCTATAGCATTATAACTCATAGCATTATAGCCCATATAGAATTATATCCCCTATAGAATTATAGCCCCTATAGCATTATAGCCTATAGAATTATAGCCCATATAGCATTATAGCCCCTATAGCATTATAGCCTATAGGATTAAAGCCCATATAGCATTATAGCTCATAGCATTATAGCCTATAGGATTAAAGCCCATATAGCATTATAGCTTATAGCATTGTAGCCTACAGCATTATAGCCCCTATAGCATTATAGCTCATAGCATTACAGCCTATAGAATTATAGCCCCTATAGCATTATAGCCCCTATAGGATCACGCTCACAGCAAGGGGTTTGGGTGTCTGGAAGCCAACACAGAGGTCCCCTGGAGAGGTGAGCTGAGGGGACAGGACGATGGCACACGGTGTGACACAGCCAGTGGATGCCGGGGCTCATGGCAGCCGCAGATTTTGCAGGACACGGGCTGCAGGACTGTTCAAACAATGAGAGAAGGAACAACACCGCATTTACACTGCTAAAATCTCAGCCAAATTAAAAAAAAAAATAATTAAAAAATCCAAGAATGATTGCTGCAACCTTTCCCAAGGCTCATGTCATAGGTAGGGGCGAACTGCGGGTTATAAACCGGGGTTATGAGCAGAGCTGCCCAGGGGAGCAGAGGCAGGTCCGTAAGGAGTTACCAAACAAATAACCCCCCGCCGTTGTCACCCTTTGCTGGCAGTGCTGGAGGAAAGGTGTCACCGAGAGAGAGTGGCAGCTCCCCGCTGACAAAGGCTGCCTTTCTCCGCTGTCCCTCACCACAGAAAAGCGTTTCTGTCGCTCGACCCTGCCAGTCACGTTAGAAAAATGAAAACCTGCCCAGGGGACACACCAGAAAAAATGAGGCTCCCTCCTCCGTCTGGCAAATAAATCAGCGTGTGCAGAGAAGGGCTTGAGCTGGGGCAGAGCTGGTGGGAGCCGCTGGCCTCGCCGGGGCTCTGCCCTTTCGCATGGGCTGTGCTCGGGTTGTCAGCCCTCATTAATTCTGCCACTAATATGGGTGAATTTTGTCAAACCTGGGGGCAAACCCAGGCAGACCAGACCCGGGTTGCCTGTGCTTCAGCCACTGCTGGAGAAATGCTTCAGAAACGGCAAAGTCTGCAATCTCGCACCGATTTCGCTATTTTACACCTTGCTCCCTTTAGGTCAGGTGGACCCTCTGCAGAATCTGATGTTTTAGAGAATAATTGCTGTAATTTAGTTTTTCTCTTTCTGTCCGCTGCGGGAAACCCACTCCTGTGCCTGGCAGGATGGGCACGTTGGGTTTCTCGCTGTGCGTCAGCTCCTCCTGCCTGCTGCTGCCTGCTGCTGCCTGCTGCTGCCGGACCAGCTGCAGCCCCGGCGGAGCATCCCTCGGAACCTGCACTGAGGAGCGCCGGACCTCACCCCACGGCCTTTTCCAGACATTGAGGGTACCACCTACCCCATGCCCTGCCATGCACAAACCCGAAAAATCATTTCTGCAGAGCAGAGGTCAGGTTTTTTTCTTGCACATTAATTAATCTACTGCAAAAGGAGGGTAAGCGTGATCAGAACCTGCACATGCCTTCCCCAGGTAGGTAGGAAAAAAAAAAAATCAGGCAAAAATAGCCCACTGAGCACTCCTGCAGGATGCAGTGTTTTGGGGCTGTTCTGGGGTGTTTGACTTTCCTGCATGAAAACCAGGATGCTCTTCAACATCAGCTTACCACCTGAATTGTTTAATTCACTAAGGATGAATTTTAAAGTCTTACAAAGGCTACCAGCTCATTTCTTTGTCGCTGGCACTGGCTGAGACGAAGCCTTTGGCTTCGCAGGAGAGGAGGTGAGGAAAGGCGCTTGCTTCACAGGGCAGCAGCGGGTCTTAAAAAACCATCAGCAGTCCCTCTGAAAAAAAACTAAAAAATCTGGATGGGTTCCACAATACCACACACCCTGCAATTGCTCTTATTTGACTCCAAACCCGAAGTGAAACCTGGCACACGCTCCCAGCTCTGCTCGCTTACACGTGAATATTCAACATTTGCACGTTTTAAAAGCGCGCTGCTGCTCTGCTCTGGGTTTAGGCTCAGGTAAAAGTGTGAATAACTTGCTGCCTTGTTAAAAAAAAAAAATCCCTTACCGACATCGTTGTGACTTTGGGGGTCTGCACTGAAAGAAATCTAAAGAGGATCATTTCAGCCAGCTGCAGAACCTCCCAGATAACGCGCTGAGGCTGCAGGCTGGCTTAGCAGGGCTGAGCTCTCGTGAAGCGTTTTGATGGTCATGTTGTAAATAAATAGTGGAGGACACTGCTGCTTCAACACAGCAATAATTATTTGAAATTAAGCCCTAGTTACAAAGGGATTGACTTACACCTTGCTGACTCCATCGCTTATTCTGGAGGAGCCAGATCCCGCCTCAGCCGGGGAATTCTTCACGGTTGGAAGGTGAGGGTTGCACTCTGTTGAGGTGGGCATGAATTATTAAAATGTCCATCGAAAAGGAAAGCTGAAATTGGGGGCTTTTGCAAAAATGCTTCTGCCATCACAACCTCACCAGTTTGCTCCGGGTGCCGTTCAATTTTGCCCAGTTTGTACGGTGAAAGCTCTCCCCTGCTATGTCCAGGCAGGTTTTTCCCGTGTCACTCTGTTGTTCACCTAATTCTGTTATTTCAACTTACTGAAATGAAAATTTCTTGCTTAAAAATGGATGGAGGGGAGCCTACCCAATGGTCCCATCCTCTCCCACGGTTATATCTTGGCACTGCTTGATGGCCATTCGCTGCAGGGGGAAGAAGACCGGCTCGTTCAGAGCAGAAATCAAAAGGCATTTCGCACGCCCAATAAAACAAAGCTGGTATTTTCCGTGCCTATAAAACCTCAGTCGAACAAATCAAAATGTTCTCTATTTGCTGTTTTATTAAGTACATTCCCTAGTGCCTCCCCATGCCTACCTTACCTCCCCTGAAGAAAAAAGAAAAGGCAATAGCTTTTTAAAGGATGGAGACCAAATTGGGTTTGATTCTTTTTGATTTACAACCACCCCCGAAAAACACAGGGATCCATCCACCCATCCATCCACCCATCCATCCATCCACCCATCCATCCATCCACATCCATCTATCCACCCACCCATCCGTCCATCCATCCACCCACCCATCCACCCATCCCAAACACTGCGAAACCAACACAGGGTGAGACTGTGCACCCATGGTGACTACCACGGTGGGGTCACCACCATGGTCCTCCTCCTGAAGGCTCCTGAAGAAAAGCTGCCCTGACCTCTGGATGTGCCAGGAGGAGCAAGCTGGGAGATAGCTGATATATCTGGGATGTGTCGACATCAGTGCTCCCTGTTTGTTTTTATAACCACCAATTTTTTGACCTAAAGGAGTTGGAAGAAAAAAAAAAAGTAATTTCCTCTTTAAAGCACTCAAGGTCTGCTGTGGGACAAGCTGCTTCTGTCGCAAGGAGAGCCAGGAGCTGCCCAAGAGATGGGAAAGCACCGCTCACCCTTTGAGGACTGCAAATCTGGGGAGAAATTCAGACACAGAGTAAAGGGACATGGCTGCTTCTGCTGAAGGTAAATTATAGATGGTGACATTTCCGATGTTTCATGTCACCAAGGCGGTGTTCTGGAGAAGAAGAGCAGGGTTGGTGTTTGAGTCCTGCAACAACACTGCACAGCTTCCGAGACCACCCTGGGGGGTGCAAAGCCCCTTCATCTGCAGAGGGGGGTCTTCACCACCCACCCCAAGCCCTGCTGTCCAGGGGAGAACATCCCTTCAGCCCCAAAGGACCATCTCTGGAGGAGCTGCCGGCAGAAGTTAAAACTCCCTTTGGTGGGGATGGGAAGGAAATGCACCAGCTTAGACTCGGAGAGCCCACGTGTGGCTCTGCAAGGGATTGGTCATGGTGGCAAAAGGCACGTCTGGTGAGACAGAGCCCCGAGAGTGCTGGAGGGGAACTTCTGGAGCTGGTCACTTACTCCTTCTGCCCCCGCAAAGCACGGGTCCTTCCCACCAGCAGCCCTGAAGTTCCATCTCCAGGTCCCCATCCAAGCTGCTGGGAGCTCAGCATCCACCTTTGTTTCTAAAAAACAGATATTACACCGTTTTTCACCAGGGTAAGTGGCTTTACGGCAAACAGAAGTCGATTTGTTCTGTCCTCAGCAGAAGGCGTTGCAGGGAAATCAATGTGAGGGGCGAGGAAGGGCTGTCTGGCAGGACGGGTGGTTTTAATCAAAAGAATATTGAAATAAGGGCTCAAAAGAGAGCCAAGCGTTCAGGCACTAAGCCCTTGCAAAAGCATCACTGATGTTTGCTGCGGAACAGGCTAATGGCTGCAATACAGGAGTGAAAATGGAATGTAACATCATAATCACGCCAACTCCCCAGAATTAGGCTGTGTTAGAGGCACGCGTAAAACTTAATTCAACAGCCGCAACCCTGGACACGTTTGTGGGATGGAAAACTCACCCGATGCGGGGCCACACGCTCGACAGCCTCCAAAATGGGCAAAAATCGGCCCGTCTCGCACTAGGGTTTCCTGCGACGAAGTCAAATAATTGAGCTTTTGAAACCCTTTCAGGTTCATTTTAATGACTGCAGCCTCCTCTGAAGGTTGCCTGCCATCTTCTTTGAAGGGAAAGAAAAAAAAAAGTATGATAACCTTAATCTCTAAAGTAGTTTGAATTATTTCCTCCCAAGCCTTTCTCCAAACAGATTAAACTCCTATTTGAAATGGAAGTAGATGTTTGCTCTGGTAAATAAGCATTTTCTCTTGTATCTAACAGTAAACAGATTAACGGATTATGCTAAAAGACCTTTCAAAATTTTCGTATCGGGGTCCTGCAATCTCTGCACTCGATGCCCAGCCCTCCCGTCGCTCCGCGCGGGGCGGAAGGTTGTTTTCTCCCATCAAGTACATCCCAACGAAGGAAATTTAAAGTCCTCGGCTTTGAAAGACTTTGTTCTTATCTGCCCCGCTGCCGCTTCGGACGAGCAGGGGAGTGTACGGAGCAGAAATGAGAATCAGACACGAGACTTTTTAAAATAAAAAGTCCCAGCATGGGAAGAGTTGACTCGATTTCTAATAATATATAGAACGTACAATAAAGCCGACCGACGTATTTCATCCCCTGTCAAGAAAGTTTTGTCACTTGGTAATTTGTTTTAATATATTAGTTTCTAAATAGAAGAGCAGTCAATCGGCGCATTATTAATGTGATGTGTACGTGTATAAATATTCTTTTAACTTCCAGGATGGTGGATATTAATGTTGTGGCATTTGAAAGCAGGAGGCACTTGAAGCGCTCCGGCCCGAGGCAGGAGCCAAACCTGTTGCACCGAGCCCCATTTATAACTCCTCCGGCCAGGGAATGAAAGGGCTTTGATGTACAGCGGTGTTTAAATGCTCTCCTAAAGGGAAAAGCTGATTTTTATTTTTTTTCCCCCCAAAAATCCTTCCATCGAGCACAAGGATTGTTCGGTAGTTGGAACAGCGATGTCTATGGAGGGAAATATCGGGTTTTGGAAAGGGTTGGAGAGGGGTCTGGGCATCAGCGGGTGGGTTACCCACTTAGTTTAAGATTTTCATTATTCCCAATAACTTTTGCTTCCTTTCAAGCAAAGGGAGACTCCAATCAGCCTGACTGTGCTCTTGGTTTCTGGATTTGCTGCAGCCGAGAATATTCCAAAAGGCGTGGGGTACCCCTCTGTGAAGGGACAGAGGCACCTCCGAAACCCGCTCCCACACCCGCACCAACCCACGGCTGCTCCGAGATGGGCAGAGACCAAGATTTTTATACTAACAACCCTGGGGATGTTAAAAACTCTTCAGAGTTACCAGCTAAATGCATGATTCTCACCAGTACTGCAGATCCCATATTGCATTTTCCATAGACCACATCGGGATCCTGTACTGGGATGCGATGGACGTCCAACGCGCAGCTTGGAGCATCGTGTGGTTCCTGCCATTCCTCTTTGCGTTCTCATTTTAGCTACTGTGGGGAAAAAAAAAAAGGAGAAGCAACATATGTAAGCAAGGTACATCAGCATCCTCAGAGTTGTACAAAATCTGTTTGGGAAGCAGGAGGACACAAGCAAAATTCCCCATACAGCAGCGCCAAGGCCATTGAAAAGGGTTTTTTTTTTTAAGTAGGTGGGGAACAAATCTAATGCCAGCAATCGGGCTGGTCCATTCTGTTGGAAATTGTCAATAACGAACAATTAACGGGAGAGGCAGAAAATAGGGTTGAAGCAGGGCATGGCGATGGAAGGCTTCCCATCGCAGCATGGGATGCCAAACAGGCTGCTCTGATGAAGCGTTGCCCAACCAGTAGGCTAACTGGGGTGTAATGGTTTGACAGGAGCTGGCCAAAGAGCCACTCCAGCTCCTCAGGATGATTTCCAGCCAGTGCCAGAGCATCGCTTCCAGCCGAGGGGAGGAAAGGACAAGGTCAGAAGTGGTCGGTGGACACACTGGAGACCCCAGCCAGGGGTGGGCGGATGGGGGTTTTACTGGTACATGGAGCTGGGTGGATTTTCTCCCCCTCCCAGCAGTGTTTGGGTCCTTTTACCCCACCAAACTCCCACCCCAGATGGCTCAAGCAATAATCACATTTTCAGTTGCATGGGCAAATCAGGAGAACGATAATAAACGAAACCTCAGGCGTATCCCAAAACATTCTGGATCAACAAGAGGCAAAAAAAAAGCAGTGGGTTTTGTTTTTTTCTGCCAAAAAAAGGAGAAAAGCCATGCTGGGGTTTGGATTGAATTAAATGCCTTGTTTCACCCCAAACGAAACAAGGTCGTTTTGTCTTGGGGGTTGTTTTTCCCCGTTTTGCGTGTCGAAAGCAAACAAGCGAGCGAACACAACCATGCCCTTGAGCTGCAGTTCCCCTCAAAACATCATTCTGGAATTACAATTCAAGATACTGATATGTATTTCAAAAGGTAGTCCAAAAACCAGCAAAACCACCCACCCCAAAGCAACAATTTGGATTTTCCTCCCAGTACCCCCCTGCCTGCAGGCTGTGCGGATCCAGACCAGCCACGGGATAGCCGCGGTCAGCTGGAACTCTCTGTCCAACAAAGAGCCGCTTGTGCCCATCTCAGCTTTGCCAGGAGCTGCAGTTAATCCCCCCAAACCTTCAGAATTTCCCTTTATGGGAGATGGCATGTGTTTTCCTTTGGCTCCGGAGCCTTTTCCAGCCGTGAGCTCAACAACCCAGCATCACCCCTGGGGATGCTGCTACCCGAGGACCAGCTCAAGCTGCCCTGTTTTTTTCTATAGTTCATTAATTTTAGAAGATTTTTATTAAAAAAAATACACTTCCTCAGATAATACATTAAAATAGGGGATATTTGTACAAAAGAAAGAAAATGTGCAACAGATTTGATTTGCCACCAAAATTCTCTCTGTTAGTTAAAACTCGACGTGGCTTCACTTCAAAAGCTTTGCCCAGGTGAACTTGGGACAGGCAAGAATGCCTGAAGTATTTCTTCACAGTAAGAGCAAACCTTAAATTAATGGTTTAAAATATAAAAAAAAAAATACAGAAAAGTTTTGCAGTGCACACTACCTGACCTGAAAATAATAAGCTTTTAAGTATAGTTGGAAGCAGTCACTAAAACCATGGGAGACATGATTTTTATTAGAATTTAGATAAAAAGATTTAATGTTTTTTAATCTACGGGACCACTGGAGGTTAAACTCACCATCTGAAGTTAGTTTGTGTTTTTCATATACTTTTTTTTTTTTCCTTAAACAGATCTGCTAATTTAAAAAAAATAAAAATAAGCAGAGGTCATCAGAGCCCACTCAATAAAGTATTTGGTTTGCCTTCATTTGCCTTTGAGAAGAGGCCTGTGGAGGAACGGGAGCTGCCCTACGTTATAAACATCTCCGGGAGGTTTAAAGGTGGTTTTTCCCCCCCTGGCCGCAGGCTGGATGGGCTCCGACGACCCTTTTTTAGGTGTTTTTTTCTTTTTGGCAGGCTGGCAGTATTTTACCGGGCTGTCAGCCGCAGCCCGCCTTATTACAGCGGAGCTGAAATGATGGGAACTGGAATTCCTTCATCCATAAATTCCCCTTGCCATGGAGATTTCCACATTCATTAGGGGGAGAATAAGTAGCAGCCGGGCGGTATCCGCAGAGGCTTTTACTGGCTTTTTGATGAGCTGAGCCTGAAGGGGGTAAAATACCGGCGAGGGCGGGTTTTGATGGTTTGGTTTCAGCTATTCCACCTCTCTCCAGTCGGGAAAACCTCTGCCGTGCTCTCAAAGAGCGCCCGGTAATTTATTGGCTCTATACTTCTGTTGCTGCAGACCTGATTAAAACCCTGGGGCAGGTCAGCGCGCCGGGCAGCGCCGGGGTAAATCAGCCAGAGGCGGCAACGCGCCTCTGATTTACGCTGGCCAGGGCTAATATTTCAGCGTTGCGGGCTAATATATCAGTACCGCGGGGTTGCATACAGAGTTTTAGCATCGCGCAAATGGTCTTTGGGCCACAGTCTCGGAGAAAATGATGGCGGTTTTTTCCTACCTGATTTAATTTCTGGGTTTGAATGGGCAGTTCGGCTTCAAGTTCATTTTTTTTCTTTTTTTTGCAAATGTTTTGAGGTTTGCGTGTTGAGTTCTGAGCCCGTCGGTGGCACTGGGGACCTTGGGCAGGGCTGCAGGTTAACCCCATGGAACCTCTAAATACAGAAATGCTGGAGAGGGGATTAAAAAAAAATATAAAAAGTGACTATTCTCCTGGGTTTTAACCCAATTCCTAACGCAGAGTCTCAGATATGTTTGGATGAGTTTCAGAAAAGCATCCCAGCTTTTGGATGTGGATCCGAACCCGGCTTCAAGAAGGGTTTGAGGTTTGCCCGTCGCTCTTTGCTGCCCTTGTGCCGCCTCCCCGAGCGCGATAGAGGAAGGCTCTGTCCTGCGTGGGATCCCAAATCAAAGAAATGGGGAAAGCAAACACCCAGAGCCCCTGAGGGGATGGAGTGCAGCCGTAACAGAAACAGGTACTGGCTTCCAAACCCAGATGGTGAAGTCGCAGCGTGTCGGAGCACGCCAAGATACCGCATGCTACAGAGAGCTCCAACGGAGTGTTGCAGATAAAACACGGACAGATTAAATCACAGACTGTCCGCGCTTCCATCAGAGGGTTGAAACCCATCCATGACGAGGCAACCAGACGGGCTGAAATCACGTTGGAGAAGAGGAATGCAGAAAATCTGGGTGTTCCTTTTAATTCTCGCTGAATCAAGCTCTTCGTTGTTGACAAAACAACCCTGGCTCTGCCGCTTGCGGTAAAAGTCA
>NW_010107640.1:0-726 GCF_000699245.1 Pterocles gutturalis | reverse complement strand
GGGGCGCCAGGAACACCCGCGCAGCCGTGACGGATGGGGCTCACCGGGTGATAAAGCGCCCGGACCCGGGAGCTCGGGGAGTTTTGCTGTAATCTCACTAAAGAGATGTTGTGTACAGGAAAAAGGGTATTTTGGGGAGGAAATTGCATTTCAAGGTTAAAGGAAAAAAAATGGAGAGAGTCTCCCAGGGAGCTCGCTGACGTGCAAGACGGTGGCAGAGGGAAGCGTGTGGGTGCCGGTGCACAGCCGGGTCGGGACACCGCTGGGGGTGCCGGGCGCTGGCCCGGCTCAATGCCGGCAAACGCTTCCCGTGACGAGCCGCGAGTGACCAGCACCCCCCTCAACCCCGGTTAGGGGCAGGGGGCAAGCAAGGGCCCTGCGCCGGGACTGCAGCTTCCCAGCCTCCGTCTCATCCTACAGGAAGGATGCTGGGGAGAGTCCTTTTTCCTGGGATGACTGGGAAAAACAACGACTTCATCTTACACTGTGCTGGCTGTTTAACAATGGGCCATGAGCACGGCTCAGCACGGGGAAGGGATTTATTTAGGACACACGGCTGCAAAGACAATGCAGCACCAGGTGCTTAATGGTGTTCCGGAGGTATCGGAGCATTGCAGCACTCAGAAAATGCAGCTGTGGGGAGTTCAGAGACTATTCTTCACTCTGTGAAATCCCACAACACCAGCACACATTTCTCAGCTCTGCCCGACGCACAGAAGCGCCGTG
>NW_010107639.1:234889-247740 GCF_000699245.1 Pterocles gutturalis | reverse complement strand
GTAATTATTCTTCATATTCTACTGCAAGATTTTAGTGAAAATACTATTAGTGTAAAATGAGTATATTGCATTAAGAGCAGAGGTAAAAATTTTTTCCATTAGAAAGCTGCTTCTTAACTCACATATTAACTGAGGACACCAAGTAGCTCTTCATGAACTCTTCATCCCCTGCTGAAAGGGAAGGTTGAAATTGGGAGATAGGTTGCACATGTTAGTGGGCATTTGTGGCTCTTCCATTAGTTTAAAAGCTTTCTATCTGTCTAATTGTAGCTAATTAGTACTATTTGTGGGACACAGCAGAGAAGCCATGATTTTCTCCTTCACCAAATGGTCACAGAGTGTGTGGGGCAGACCAAAGCCTAGAAGAATATTTGTGATTGTGATCCATTCTCATTATCTGTTTCCATTCTAAGTAACATCAGTACAGAGTTTTGTATTATGTGAAAGATTATTTAAAGTGAAATTATAGCTTTCAATGGCAAATTACAACTAGATGTGACCAAGAGAGGATTAAGCCCATCATTTTGCTTAAGAGCTCAGATGGTTGGAGTAATTGGATGATAGCTGTAGGGCATCCTTTTGGTCTATAATTAGGTCATTTCTTTCTCATCCCCTCACGGTGTGTTAAATTACAAATTAATTTGAAATCCCACTGTGAGTAAAGAAAATCAGTTTAACATAATGGAAGTGCAAAAGCCACAGGATATTATTTTTTAAAAGATTTTTAGTGTTTATGTCAAAATACTCAGTCTGGCCCAAAGCCATATCCTATGGAGTGCAGGGTTTATATTAGGTTTCTTTCTTAACTTTTATACAGACATGGATAAATTTTCTCCCTTAAAGTAAGTGACATTTCATAGGAACACACTTTGCTTTAGAATCTGTCAGCATGTGTTAACAGCCCAAAAAAGTTGGGGGAAAAAAAACCTAAAACCAGTCATAAGAGTTTTGATGGGCAACAATACTGTCAGAGGACTTACAGGTAGCTCCAAACAAGGTGATCTAGTCAGCCATTTTATTCTTTAGTCCTGACATTATTCGCTTGCCATTTAAAATGTATTTTTCTGCTTTTACCCTGAAAGCGTTAAGGGTTGCACAGCCCCAGCTAGCATACCTGCTCCCGTGTGTGGCAGGAGCTCACTCGTTTCATCTCCTGGCTGAGGCATGCTGCTGGCAAGTTCCGCTTCCCTCCCTTTATCACAAGGCTGCGGTCGGATGCGTTAGACCTCCTGCCTGCCTTAATGCCGGTACAGGTAAAAACACGCACTCCTGACAAATGGATAACCCCAACCAGATCTGCAGAGACAATGTTTTGACTTGCTGAACTTCCTGTTTCACTCAAGGGACAAACGTGTTTTCATCTCTCCCCAGAAATCTTAAAAGGGGTTGGTGAGAGGGTCCCAGGTGTGATCTGAGCACCAGGGATGTCGGCAGCGAGGTGGGGGCTGTGCGGGGTGTGCAGGCAGGGGGAAGAGCAGAAGAAAAGATCATCGGTACAGAGAACAAGGATATTGAGATTTGATCGTATTTGTAAGTTTGTTGTAAAAACTATAGAATATCCCAGGATGTTAGCATAAGATTAGACTTCTGGCAGAAAACAAAACAAAACAAAACAAAACAAAACAAAGAAATGACACATAAAAAATGAAAGTAACTTCTCAGATATAAGTTCCAAAGTTCATTAAGAGGGTTCTTTATTGCATAGCTCCAAAGCTAAGATGTGCTGGGGCATGTGCAAAAATAAGGAGGTGTTAAAAACCTACCGAGCTTCCAGTTGAAAGTCCTAGTCTTGGATTATTCCCACTGTGACCTCCAGGCCTATTTGGTGTGCCATAAAAACTGTATTCAGGAAGGAAGGAAGGAAGAGATTATCAAAAAGGAAAGAACTTTTTAATCTAATAAAATCTTGATAGCAATAATAATTTTCTTTTACATAAAAACTTTAATTTTTTAGATTAAAAAAAAAAATCACAGCCACAAGGGAAAAACCTGGAGCAGCCAGCTAGAAAGAAAAACTAGAGAAAGAGACTTGGATGCACCTATCGCTCACAGGAAAGATACAAGAAAACAAGGTAACCTAGTCTTCTCATCACAGAAAAAAAAAAATAAACATGCTCGTAGGATATATCCATCATGATGTTTCTGTGGTGGTAGTGTCACTATAACTCTTGAAACCAGAAGAACTTTAAAATTTCCACATGAAACTGAATAAATAAACATTGATTTTTACATTTTCATTAGAAAATATTTGTTTAATTCCAACAAAAAAATAAAAATTATATTTTTCAACCAAATCTGATTTTTTACTTAGAAAATTTTCAAACTCTTCTACATAGCTTCTAGGCCACAAGGTACACATGAAGGTTATATGGAAAGTAAATAAATACGTAGATGAAAGAATTATCTGCTCTAATTATAATTTTTCTTGCTGCTACAATTAAAACACTATACTAATTAAAAATAGATTTTATGTCTGCTACACCAATAACATACTTGAGTGATTGGACTTCTATAGGGAAAAATCTACCATACAGATCTACTACTTATAGGTATTCACTTACCCTGCTACAACTTTTAAAAGTAAATTATTCTGATTATCTGGAGGCAATCAGTGAGAGTTTTTATACAAAAATAAATAAAAGGGCCAAAATAGAATAATTATTGGGTTGTTTAAACTCAATTTCTTAAGGAACTTTAATCTCTCTAAACCACAATTAAAAAATGGGTGGTCTCAAATTAGCTTCTAGATAATAGAGTTTAAATTATGTGAGTAGTGAATTAACTCATTTCCCTCTAAGCCTTTACAACTCTTTGTTTGCTATGTAAATAATTCATGACATTTTATTTATACCAAATCAGTGGGAAATAGAAACCCATAATATGATGTTTTCCTTCTTTTCTTATTATTCTCTATGCCTTAATGCTAACAACAACAAATATTCCATTGACATGTGCATTTATAAGACAGAAAAACATCTGTCCCTACTGTGAAGTTGCCCTATAATTATCCCCCTGTTCAGGAATATACTCATGCACTTAGAGCAAATAAGTCCTGCTCACAGTTTGCCCACACTCTGCCCCCCAGGATGCTACCAGAGAGGTGCAACATTCACCTCAAACTCCAAAACCACTTGAATAAAACCTTGGTTTGATGTGTTACTGACCCTCAGGCCATGCTTACAACAGTTCATAAATGCAACTTGAGGTTTTGAATGCATCTGGGAAATCTGTGGTCTCTCAACCCTGAAAGTTTCCCAGGTGGTATTCTTACCACTTCCTTCCACCTTTGCTTGGTTCAGATGCCTGGGGAAAAAGGATGACGAAGGTAATTTAGAAATATAGCTTCTAAAAATGTTCTGATGTGGTAAGGAGTAAGAGGACATATACAAAAAGGACCTGAATGGAGGATGGCAATTCCACTTACAGCAAATGTGAAACATGTTAAATTCCATCATGTTCCACATTAGAGTTAAAAAACCTTCTGAATATTTTTCCCAAAATACAGGATTGTAATAGATATTTATTTTCTTTTCAAAACCTGATATAAGTGAAAGAAAGAGGTCTGAAAATGTAGGAAGCCCAGCTACACATCCCTGATCTGCTTGATATGAATGGTTATAGTGGTAATATGGTAAAATGTATGTGATGTCTCACTGCTCCTTACAGAAAGAAGGGTCTTTGTCTGTTTCGTTACCTAATCTACTCATAAGGATATTGGAGGTAGGTAACGAAGACTTGTAAGTGTGTATGAGTGCAGTGCACCCTCAGAAACCATATATGTTTGGAAAGGTTAATTTCAGACAAAATTAATCTGTTTTCAGATAAAGCTACTATTCTTGACAATGTCCCATAAGATTAATGCCCAGTCTTTGCTCTGAGGCAAAATTCTAGGTAATTGTGCCAAGTTTTAATACCCCATAATTATTTTTTAAAGTGTGATTCAAAACTGAGACCCAGACCACCTCTGCCACTTCCTCCAGGCTTAGATATATCAAAGTAGCTTTTCATAAGCACAAAATTGGCATGTGGTGTTTGCCAACAGGAATATTTCCCTGTCTTCTATACAGAAGCAAGAGCTTTTATGTTCTTTCTTACATTGTAGAAATGATTAGCAGAGTACCTAGACATTCTTGGCTTTCGACTGTAGTAATATGTTTTTGTCTTCAAGGACTGACTTTAGTTTCTAGATCTTGTGGCTGCAAATGAATATACCTCAGCTGTGATCTTGGGATTAGTCAAGGTTTGTGATGCAGCTAAAACTTAACAAGTTTTCATAAGCATGTTCTATAAGCTCCAAAGAGAAGAGAAATCAGAAAAGAGCCTACTAGAAAAAGCAGGCTGCATTGAGTTGACCACTATTCATAGTGGTCAACTCAATTAAGTTGACTACCATTAGTAGATTTAAACTCAAAAGTGACCATCCTGTCTGACCTCAAGTATAAAAAAGGCCATAGATTTTCACCCAGAACTTTAATCCTCAGAGTTGAGTTGATTTGATCTTTTACAAAAACATGCAGTCTATACTCAAAGTGATGAGGAGTTTATCCATCTTCACCAGCAGCCTTACAGGTAATATCACATACAAACAGTTGTCGCACTTCTAAGGTTACTCGATCATTGACAGGAAAATACATTTAAGAAACAAATATATCCTGAACATACAGGCCTTTAATCCCTTGCATTACCTTTATTGAAGGTGATTTTATTCCAGGATCCTGAGGAAGAAAAGCTTCTATAATTGCACTGCCTGCATATGAATGTCTGTTTAATGACTTTTTAACCCATTAGCCAGCCATTTTTTCTTGAAGAACTGTGTTTCCCAGAAATAAGTAGCTAGATAAAAAAGTCTACTTGTGTCCTAGTGGACTTTAATATTACATGCTGGAAAATCTGCATAGGAATAAAAGGCTGTAAGTGTTCCAACTGCAGAAAAGCTTCAGCTGAAGACTACAATTTCGTAGGCATCACAGAATCACTAGCCCACAAAGTCTGTCAATGGGAGTGTATGACAATTCCTCTGAAGGACCTCAGAAGTGTGGATCACCATCAGAGGATGCTGAGGAACTCAGCTCACCTTCACTGAGTCCTTCGGTCACTGAGGTTTTGATCAGGTTGGCTTTGCTTTGCTTCCAGTTCTATGAATCTGTCCTTTTTATTTTGTTTTCCCTCCAATTCTCTAAAAACCACATCACCATTCAGTAAATAGAAGCATCCTGCTTAACAAAATTTTTTTTTCTGCATTTTGTTTCAGTGTAGAAAAAGAAAAACCTGTAAGCTTGATTTTATTTCAACTGATTTTTGTTTAACGCTCAGCTGCTGGCCCAACACCAATCTTTAGCTGCACGGCTGAATATCAGTGAAGGCACATTCCCACTTCCTCTGTGAAGGTGGACACTGAACAAGTGTCAGAGAAGGACAATCCCTGCCTGAAAGACCTGCAAATAATAATAAAATCTTAATCATGCAAGGAACAGAAGGCAGAGAGAGGAAAAGTGATGTAGGAAAAGCCACTTCTGGAAGAACAGGAGCAACTGGCATGTTTAGTAGTAGTACAGTTGGGTTAATTCTGTAAGGGTTTATTTCAGGTAAACCAGAAAACATATGGCTCTAAATGGCAGAGTTCATACTGCAATAACAGGAACCCATTCGGAAGATGCAAGGTCAAATGTTCTAATGTCAGTTGTGTGGTAATCAAACAATAGGAAGAATTGTGCTCTTTATAAGGAAGAACAGTATATTGAACTATAGAGAATTCTAAGCAGGACAGCAACAATATCAAAAGGATTCTGAGAAAATAAAAACAATTCAGAAAATACTCTTCCCCATTTATTCATGCTTAGTGAAAAGAACTAAACCTCCTGAGCATGGAGTTGCCATCATGGGGCTTTCCCTCACAACTCCATGGCAAACCAAGACGCAGACATATAAAGGAAATTGAAAAGAGTACTCTCTTCATATGAGGTGATCCATTCTATAGGCTTATATCAAAGGTTTGAGATTTTAATGGGTAATCAGCCAGCTTGAGACATTCCCTCGAGGTGCCTGCATATTTTGATTACAGAAGAACTCAACACTACAGCTCTGCTGCTCAGACTGAGCTCTCTGTGTCTTCTACCTTATATTATTAGACATATATTTTGTATTAATTTATACCTTGGGGAATTATGGCACATTAGTTTCCAACTTGAAGAAAACACCTGTCTCTTTAAATTGACATCAGGTGAGGCTCCTACAGCCACATAGTAAAAGCTTCCTCACATACATGTATAAGAAAAGGTCTCTCTCAGGGACTAAATGGTGATTAAAATGGCCACTTAGAAGCCTTCCACAGCTGCAGCATTGCCAGCTCTTGGCATTCAGGTCTCACAATTAAAACTAAAACAAAGATCATGAAAATAGGCTTCATTTTTGCTTGTCTTCTGTTCCTTTTTTTCTTTCTTTCTATCCAGCTTTTCCTCTGTCACTGTGAGGACTTGATAACTTCAAAACCTTTAAAAGTGAACACAGTGATTTTCACTTAGCCACATTACTCCAGTATATGGTGTTTTAAGAAAACCACCAAATATTGCAGGGCTCACTAATAAAATCACAGCAGCTGACAATGTGGTTGAATGAATCATTCTCCTTAGAAACTTTGTATAGACCAAACATGTTGGCATGAGCAACTGTTCTCTTCAAATGGAAGAGATGGAGCCAGAAGGAATAACTATAGCACATAAGCTGTGACCTGTCCTGACTCTTTTTATATCTGTTTTTTTCGATACCTCCTTGTTTATTCTTCTGTGAGTATAGTCAGCGTATGTATGATCTTTTGCAAACAGTCTTGCATCTGTATTACAAATCTGCACAGACAGACTGATAGCCAAACACAAACCACCTGCAAAACAAACAGGTATTGCAATATTATGCTCAAGATAATAAGTCTGGTTGAGAAGACCATAAGAACCCAGGCTCAGTACCTGTTTTACGTGTCTGTTTATTCATCTTACTCACTGAGGAAACAGAAAAAGCCTCATGTGTCCGTCCATGAATAGTCAGATGTGTAGCCCAGTGTTATCTCTCACCACGCTCCCTCTTTCAAAATTTCATGGCTGATTTGCTCACCTTTCTTTTATCTTTTTATGTGTACTTGTTCCTTCTAGCCTGTGTGCCTGCCCTGCTTTCTCCTCATAAATGGAGTTCAGCTGTGTACTCTCGGGAACAATTGTGGAAGGCCATCTTCTAGTCCAAACTCCATCACTTCACTTAACACAGTTAAAATTACCTATTTGAACCCAGATGAGCCATAGCTGAAAGTGTTCCGGTCATGACCCAAGAAAGGTGTGCATACTCCAAAATAAAACCACATACAGTTTGAGATAGCATGCACTCTATGGCTGAGATACAAAGAGGGGATTAGAGAAGGACTTCCATGAAATCCAAAATGCTGTGTCCAACACTGAAGTTGTCAAAACTCCTAGATATTCACTGTATCAGAAGGCATGTAGACTTTTGCCATAAAAAAATTCCCCAGGTGCCTTGAATTCTGTGTCTCTCTGTGCATACAACCTGCTAAGCCCTCTCGGCTGAAGGCACCAAGGCCAGAGTCCTGCCTAAGCTCTAAATCCACAAACGAGGACTTCCTCTGCTTATGATCTAAAACGCACAGGAGAACATTCTGCAAACAATGCCATGAATGTCCTTCCCTTTTTTAAAACACGACCAGAGTAAGAGCATACACCCACATCTCCTATTCTTTATGTTGAAGGTAAGAGCACTTACCACTGAAAACCAGCTTTAGTTTAGCCCCTTTTCAAGAGGCTATCTTAACTTTAGAGCTATACAGGTAGAGAAGAGCACACCCAAAGCCCTCCCACCAAAATTTTCCATTTTCCACTAAAGTATTAAATATCTTCTAGAGAAGGAAATAAGAGCATACACCCACATCTCCTATTCTTTATGTTGAAGGTAAGAGCACTTACCACTGAAAACCAGCTTTAGTTTAGCCCCTTTTCAAGAGGCTATCTTAACTTTAGAGCTATACAGGTAGAGAAGAGCACACCCAAAGCCCTCCCACCAAAATTTTCCATTTTCCACTAAAGTATTAAATATCTTCTAGAGAAGGAAAAAAATGAAGGCTATACAGGTAGAGAAGAGCACACCCAAAACCCTCCCACCAAAATTTTCCATTTTCCACAAAAGTATTAAATATCTTCTAGAGAAGGAAGAAAATGAAGAAAGAATAACATGACTCTGAGCCTGTGGTTACAACATTCAGCTTGCAAAAGAGCATCAAAAGTCCTGGTTGTTTTCTCAAAGCTTTTTGTGGATTAACCTGCCATGAAATAAAATACAGAAGCAGAGTGTGATGGAGGGATGGGACAGCACCATTCTTTCTCCAAAGTGAATTATGTAACCGCCTGGAGAATCCCTTTCACAGTGACTCTGTAGTCAACAGGGATCATTTACCACTAACCCTATTGCAACTCCCTGACCTGCTGCTCTGGGAGAATGGGGCCTCCATTTATTTAGCCTCAGTGAGCTGAGAGATGCAGGGGGACTGAGACTCCTGCAGTTTAACCACAGGACTAATGGCTAAATCTTTTCCACCTCCTCCATTCTCGGTTGCATTTTCAAAACAAAATTTACAGATGCTGACATGCAGGAGAAGCTTCCTTGCTGTGAATTCCTCGCATAAGGGAAGATGCTATTTCATAGCTCACAGCAAAAGTCCTAAAATTCAGGGAGAGGGAGCACTAGTATATAAAACACCTCACTCATTAGTGTTTCTTTGTTACTAAATTCAATGTTCCTGCTCACAGCTGTCTTAGGCATAGAGTATTTAGGCATAAGCATTGCATATCCTCAGCACTATCACCAGGACGTTTTCAGAAGAGCCTGGATGCAGATGCCAGGTTTTGCAACAGTCAGCATGTTGGTGTCCACATCCCTGGAGAGAGGCTATAAACCAAGCTTTCAGAAGCGAAACAGCCGTCTCCATTTCTTGGAACCCTGTTGAAAAATTGTAAAACTGTTTCTCAAAAACCTGTGATCAGTCCTTAGATTTCAGTCCCTTTCTCAATTTAAATATAGAAATAATGCTTAAATATCAGCTGAAAATGTTACATTCATCGATATTCTTGTAACATTTGCTTGGCCCTGATAATTCATTTGGGTTGATCCAAACACTTTATTGGGAAAAGTTTTAATTTTTTCTTTAGTTAAAGGAAAGGTATCCTATTATTAGTTAAACTTAGTTAAAGGTATTCTATTATTAGTTAAATACCCAGAAGTGATTTGTACTTGCATTTACTAAACATTATGGGTTGGTTCCTGATACTGAACTAAAAGTATCATGGAAGACTGTGGATCTAAATATTATGAAAAAATCTTATTTCGTAGGTCTAGTAGACATTTACTTTAATAATTTGGGAAAAAAATAAGCTTTTCCTATTTCAAATGAAAGTTTTATTTAATTAAAAAACATCTCATGGCTTAATATAAAAAACAAGCTCATGGCGTTTGTGTCATCACCTCTTGAAAATTCATTCCAAACTTATTAAAACACATGTGAAGATTTGAAATTCTAGACCACTGAATAGCGGAAAATTTTAAGCACACTGGGGCCTGAAGGCAATTTTTCCTACAGGAAAAGCAAAAACAATATAGAGGTGAAAACAAGTTATGACAGACTGTGCATGGACATTGCTAATTGTCTGTGCTTTTGACTCGGCATTTTCTGAAATTAGTCCAGCCTTCACCTGCAACTTTTTTTGGTGTATTCAAGTGGTATTTTTCTTCCTTTACATTACTAAAACTCTGCCAGAATTATCTAATACCTGACTTTTAAAAATGTTTTCTGGGCAGCTGTTAATGGCTGTCTACATCGAAACTCTATACAAAAGCTGCCAGAGTGTCTCTGCAGACACATCTGGCAAGGGCTCACCCTTACAGCAAACAAACTATTGCTCGTTTGAGAAAGCAGGCACACTCAGGTTCACTATTTTCCCTTATTCTCTGTCAGGCACAGGCAGAGCCATGCTTCAAGCCCATGTCACATGTAGTCACGGGGCCCTGTAGACTCTGGTGTGGTTACTGATGGTGGGTGGTGCGTGTGGATGTGCTGTTGGAGCTGCAGCTAAGTCACTCAGAGAGCTCACTGCCTCTTCTGCTGCTCTTCCCCAGCACGCTGAGGGAAGCCAAACCTCCCTGTGCAGTCACTTCCTAACCTGCCAAAATGATCTTGGTTAGCCTAACCACGTTTAAAATTGGTGGTGCTATTTACAGAAGCAGCTTAGAGAGCAAACACGCTGGCAGAGCAAGAGGGACAGTGTAACCCAGTATGGGGATGGTGGAGCTCTGGAGACACAGAGGCTTCAACGTCTGCAAGCAGCTGAGCTGTGGTTGGAACAGGACGTTGGACTGCAGCTGGAGAGGTCTGCAGCCACCCAGATAAATAGCAGCACATCCTTATGGAAATATTTAAAACCACTCAATTTCAAAATAATCCTAATGACCTGTGATTCCCACTGGGGACTTCTGTGCAATTTAACTGTGGTTACAGGGGACTGGCACTGATGAGGGGTGGCTGGTGTGTGGTAATACCTGCTTGTTTGTGGCGAGTAGTGGTGGTGATTCAGACTGATGTCTAGCATACACCGAAGAGCATCAATCCCACAAATACGGAAGGAAAGCAACATTTGGAGAATAGGTTTAAAATAGACAGGGTAGCAGTTTCCTGGGGGGAGTGTGGTGAACGCAGGAGGAAATCTAAAGAATGGAGTATGGAAAAAGGTAATCTGGTGAAACCATTTAATTCATAGAAGAGTATAGTCTCAACTGACAGAGATAAATCAGAGATTGAGGAGGAAAGATAGGGAAACAGGTGACAGAAAGCCTGTGGAAAGCCTGCTGACTAGGGAGGCTACTGTCTCCCATTCCACCCCACAACTGCTCACCAGCCCCAAGACTGCTGGCTGAAATAACTGTCTGATCACACTGTCATGGCCACACTAACCTACCTCAAACTAATAAAAATAGCCTAAATAGAAGATCTTTGCTGACTGGACTCACTGTGACCAAAACTATTTCAGAACTGTTCACAAAAGCAGTTCACCTTCTAATTTGGAAAACGCTAACTTGTCACAGAAATAATAAGATATCAAGGGCTGTAATGTTATTATTTGATATAAATGCAACCATGCAATGATGTGTGCCTAATCACAACTATCTTCATTCAGCAGATGTCCAGCTATGCCTACTTAGTGAGGTGTGGCTGCACAGGGCTGCTCAGAAGCACTGCCAGATGACTGCATCAGATTGGCCAAGGACACAGCTTTTCATGGCACTGCTCAAAGCAGAAACACATGAGCTTGAAATATAAGTCCTGTCACTAAAATATACTTCTGGAAAGGAATTAATATGGAGAGCAAAGAGTGCTCCAGAAATCCAGACCGATCATCCAGAAGAATGAGAAAAAGGAAGGATCACATCACTTATGCCATCCTTCCCATACACTCACTTAAGCGTCCACTTTCAGAAAAGAGATCTCAGGCCAAATGGACTTTGCACATGAGCATGGTTGAAGACTTCGAAGTTCTTGAGGGTCCATATGCTCCCATACAGAAATTATCAGCCACAGTAACGTGGGCAACATCCACAAGCTCCTCATAACTCTGCAATCGCAAGTGTTGCCATACTCAGCTTCCATGCTATCTTCCTGAAAAGGCAAAACAAAGACCTTGCTTTTAGAATAGTTTTTGAGAATACTTTAACAATGGACACTAGATATTAACAATGGATTGGGCAGGCAGGAAAGGATCAAAAACCTGGGAAGCTAGATGAAGTTCCAGTCTGCTTAATTTCTTATTTCTAAATAAATTTCATCTCTTTGGAGAAACAAGAATTTATGTAAACAAACAAATGATCAGCTTCTGTCCAAATGTGTTATCTTCACAGACATTATAAAGGACTGAAAGAACAGTAGCAAGAAACTGCAAACATAAGAATACAATTAAGTCAGCAGAAATCACTGCTGAGAGGGGTTATGACTGCTGCCTATAAATACATCAGAGGGTAAAGCTGCAGGAAGGGAGTCCAGTACCAGGTCTCTCCAAGTGCTGACAGACACCAGCTGGTGGGCTGTGCTGGGATGTGACCTTGCCTGTGGCAAATGAGACCCATTCTTCAACCTAGCATGTTAGTATTAATATACTTCCAGCAAAAAGTCTGCACTGTGTACCAAACTGTGCACTAGGGTGGCCTAAGTACAAGTGTGCTTTCTGCTGTGTATGATGTGTGGACAGGACTCATCAGCAAAGGGTGAGATGAACATCTAGCTGCTCTTGCCTAAATCATAGCAGCAAATTCCAGGTATTCTTCATTCTTACCAAAGCCTTTTGTTAGGAGTGTGTAGGGGGAAAAAAAAGGCCTGTCTGCTCCTCTTAGGTTTCACCTCCTTTAGGTTTGATACACAAAGGTCATATGCTCCCTCTGTTTTAATTTTGGTGGGGTTAGCAGGAGTGTCCTCTCCTTGCTAATATCTACTGGCATCACCAGCACGAGGCTCCTTAGTGAGAGGTATTATTAGAAAAAAAATGTAGGAAAATGCAGCCTGCACACTAAAGAATGTAAAACTAGGTACTTTGGTTCACTGAGTTTAACTACATAGATATTGAAGGGGCAATAAAGCTTTAACTAATAAATGTTAGTAACCTCTAAATGTGACTTAGTAGCTTCAGTTTAACTACTTTGGGCTATATCCAATGAGAGAGTTGGAGTCCCAAAAGTTTTAGGTGACTGGTCTCCAGCATGGGATCTGATTTAGGTGCCAACGTTCCTCAAAGGGAGGGTTAGCACCTCAAAATGGGACC
>NW_010107639.1:219602-234871 GCF_000699245.1 Pterocles gutturalis | reverse complement strand
TCAGCAGGGACCAGTCTGGAGCTGCTGTGTCCCAAGAGGAACTGAGGGGTGGGTTTCTGTCTTTGTGGACACAGAGCCCACCATCCTCTTCTAAACCTAATATTTTTTCTTTGAAGTAACAGCATGAGGTCACTCTTCGCTTTTCAGAACTGTAAAAAAAAATGGAAAAAACTGTCTCAAAGTTTAGTGATTGCCATCTTCACGTAAGAGGTGAGGGTCAATTTCTTTAAAGTAACTGATTAGAGCACACATATGCTAGGAGAATGCTTGAACCTCGAGGCAGTGGAAGAAGATGGAAAAGTTTTTCTTCAAAAATGTGATTGTGTTTTTTTTTAATAATAGTGTACATTGGAAGCAGATAGAAGTCTGACTGCTAAGTAATTGGTTCTGGTGGAGACAAACTAGTGAGAAAGTGCAATTCAGGCAGTCAGAGGTGAATGATATGGCTCTGCAATATATTACATGGCTCTCATCACTTTATGTGATATATGTGTGAATAATTAAAAACTTGAGGCTGCTGGTTTTAGGTTAGAAACAGGGGATTTGATTCCTGATATATAATATCTAAAAGCAGATACTTATCAGTCACACCAAAAATCATTGTGTGCAATCTATCTATGTAAAGAAAAAAATTAAGAATACAAGATGTAGTTCCCAAAAGTGAAGGGAAAGCAGGCTCAAGTCAGCTCCTTTATTTCCTCTTTTCATGAGTGTAGTTGAGAATACAGTTAACTCAGTCAAGAATCTTCTTTTTTTTTTTTCCTCTCCTTTTTTTTTTTTTATTTTTTTAATTTTTTTTGACAAGGGTTTTCACTCCCCCCCACTGAAGGAAACTAAACTCGGAGAACTGTACAGGCATTTCTATTGACTCTGTGAATAATCTTGACTCTACGGATTATCCTCAAGCAGCTGTGGAGAACACAAAAGCTTTCCCCAGAACACAGGAAAAAGAATACTGATGCAGCCTGGGGCAGATTTTTTTTTCTCAGCTCTCAAGTGATTTTTAAGAGCCAGCCGGTCTGGAAAATGATGAATTTGTTTGTATGAAAGGTAAACACTGCCAAAATCAACAAGTTCCTTCCTTAGGGGCCTGAAGAGCAAATTGGTCCACAGATTAAGACAGTTCAGTCAAGTCATGTTGGGGCTGACATGAACCCTTCAGGCTCCCTAGCTTTTACCCCAGAAAATATGAAGAAAAGTGATAAATTTCTTATGGAGGAATTATACATTATAGGCTCAGAAAAACTAAATAAATTAAAATCTATCTCCTCTGTAAATATCCTGGCACAGGATTTGGAGGGCTTAACTGAGGTGGCTGGTAGGTTTACCAGTAGTTTCCTTTGCACTGGGTCAAATAGGCTCTGTCTTGACTTGCTAGACTGGTATCAGTGAAGGATTTAATGGTGATTAGAGCTGTGTAAATTGATCTCATATGTTGTCACCTGCCAAAGAAATTTCAGTGGGTGAAGCCTAACCCCATTCACAAGTCATTTTTCCAACTTAAGCCAGGAAATGTGTTAAATAAGCAGAGCCACAGTGTCTTAGAGAGGTGGATTTTATCTTCATGAATGCACAGGATGTGTGTGACAGAAAAAATGAGATGAGAAAAACACAGCAGTTTACAGTCTGCTTTGCACTTTCCCAGCATTTTTTGTTTCAAAGGCATTAAAGAATTAAGACAAACTGTTTTTTAATCCTAGTAAGAGACAAAAAACATTAATCACTCTCATTTCATAGATCAAGAAACAGAGGGAAATAGAAATTCAGTGCTCTTGCCAATTCTGATGCCATAAATCATAAGAAAACTTTATCAGAAATAGTGTAATAGGAAGGTAAGGAAAAGTTTTCAAATTATTCTACTAAACAGAGGAGCCTAAAACTTTAGCAAGCAGTTCTGAATACTTTGGCTGGCTGTAGCTGACATGGCCAGGTCATGCACAGTTCAGTCAGACTTTATTGGCATGACAACATCTTCACACACAGCTACAGGAAATCAGCAATACAGCTGGGAGGGAACCCCAGTCTCCTGACTAGCAATTCTGTGTATTAATGACAATACTCTTCTTCCTAGTCCCTTACATCCTCATAGCATTTTTCAACCATTAACTAACGCATCAGTGAGGTTTGTTTGAGATGGAGATGCAACAATCAAGCTCAAAATTAAAATCATGTAAGGCCACCATTTCAGTGGGAAAAGGTTAACTCACTCTAATTAAATCCCACAGAGCCTCTCTGTTCAGAAACCACTAGATTTTAAAAGCAACGAGGGTTAACATCTCATTAACAGGGAGGTTGTTTGCTGTAAGGCTGCTATATAAAGATTTCTAATACTTATTTCTGCTGGAAATCAGTGAAGGGGAATATTATATTCCAAAGTCTTTGTCAGCAAGGCTGAAGAACTGCTAATCACTGCAGTTACACTCTCATTTTGACCTTAATTAACATAGCTCTGCAGACTTTTCCTTTTTCTGCACATCCATGCATGAGACTCTACATGCTGTGTGACATACCCGGGAGGAGCATGCATGTACCCCAGGTCATGACAGACATGCTCTGTCTCAGGAGAGAGCTGTTGTGCTTGTTGGCACCAAGAGGGAAACATCAGGCCTGCTTGCAGTGGATGTGATGATGGACTACACGGAAGCCCCTCAATGTTCAGTCTCCTGTGGACCCAATTCTCTGTCCTGCTCCAGGACTGCAGGCACAGATGCTAAGCACCAGCGGGGATAAATACCATGGAAATTCCTCAACTGCAGAGACAGATACCACAGCACCAGCACAGCCTGAGCCTTGTTCACAAGGGGTGCCAAGTGTGGGTCTGGCATGTAGCAATGATCTCTGCCTTTTACTGAACATACACTTCTTTGTATTGGTCCTACCATCACAGGACCTCTCCTGACTGTATTTTCCATTTATCATTGCCACAGAGAAAAATGTTTCCACGTGCTCAGTATGTGTGGAGATAGTAAAACTTTGCCTACTCTTAGAAAGTTTATTAAATTATATTAATGAAGTGCTATTTAGGTAGTGAGTGACTGAATAAGAAATGTTAGTCAGTTAAAGAGAAACCCAAGGAAATATACACCTCATACATGACTCATAGCCAAGGAAGAGGAAGAATTTATGCCAGCTAGAAGAAAATAGCAAACAAACAGCATATGTGTTGTTAGCAATTCAAAAATACATTGAAGAGTAAATTTACAATGTCTCTCATGGTTAGATGAGAGAAGGGCTCGTTTCTAACATAGCCATAGGTTAATAACTTTAGTTAGCTTCTCATAGAACTGAAAAGCAACAACAGGCATCGTTGTTATTCAGTGAATTCCAGAGAAAAATACTTAAAATGTCAAAACATCATCTTAACTGAATAAAAACCTGAAGTGTAAGCCCAACCCAGAGAATGGAAAAGTACTGGATAAAACATTGGAAAATATACTGCAGGGAACAATCCCACTTTGGCAGTGGGATAGACTAAATGACCTAATACAACTTTTCCATCCCTAATTTATACGATTCTATGATTCAACAAAAACAAACTGTGAAATTAAAACTGAAGCAAGTCTATAACCTGGCTACCATATTTTATAAATGTATATATACAGTTTTCTATAGGTATTTAAAATAGTGACTCTCTTGGCACTAGTACTACAGGAGATATATGCAGACTGTCAGATTTCCTCTTAAAACATTCATCTGGCTGCCAGGCTAAACAGATGCCAGCAGTCTAAAAGATAGACCTAAGAATAACCCTGAAGACATTCTGAAAAGAAGTAATCGCTAAAACTGAAAAAGTCAATTATGTTGACCGCTATGGGCTAAACCTCTGGTTTCATTGTGAAAATGAAGGGACAGACCAAAAAAACACAAGAACAGCTGCAAAGCTGGTCCCTCAATGGGAGCAGCTCTGTTGGAGAATGCTCTTAGGCACTCACTGGTTTTTAAAATGTTGTGCTTCTCTGCAGGGAAACAGGAGTAGTGTTAAGAGTTGTAGGAAAGTCATTATAGTGCATTGTTTATAAATACACAGCTCAGATTTACAAAGAAGGTTTGACACCTGAACTGACAGTTAATGAGTAGGCTAATCAGAAGACACAACATTCAATTCCTCTCCTTACTGGGAAGATGCACAACATCAAAAAATTGATCAAATATGGAATACATCCAAGGCATTTCTTCTCTTTTTTTTTTTTTTTTTTTTAATGACCTTCTTTTAAAGGAAATCACTACTCTCAAAAGACTGCAAAGTGAGGTTTATATATTTAGGTTCTCTTAGCTTAGTATAAAAGTCTTCCAAATGAGAATAAGCGCTAATGAAGAACATCCTCTTTTCTGAGAAGGGAAACACTGACTTTCAAATGTGCTTCCCCATGCAGATAATCCTGTGACCACAGAGGTTCCTGCAGTTGTAAATAATTGGAGACCACCTGGACATCTCTAGTAGAGACAGCCCAGGGAAATAAGTCATTCAAAAAGGAAAACAAAGTCTTCTTATTCAAGTCCCTCGGTACAAATCTGCAGCTCCAAGGCTAATCAGTTAGCTCCCAGAGGAAGAATGGGTGGCTCTGTCCTGGAGTACCAACTCCAGTACCTTTCCAAACAGTGAAAGAGCCCCGTCATTTAGCTTTAAATAAGGAATAAGCTTCACCACTGAGGAGGAAAAAAATATGGTTTAAACAAATAGTTTATTAAAGGAGCAATTGTAGAAGAAAAGATTCACCCCTTTATTAAAGAGTATTTGTTCCATCTGAGAAAAGTAGCTACTGTGAATTGCTTTTCCACAACAGGGAGCTTTCAATTATTAAAGATTTTTTTTTCCTCAAAGGAAAAAAAAAAAAACACTTGAAGTGCTGAGTAAAGCAAATGCTGGACAGACCATACTGCAGGAGATGTTTACCACTGGAGTTGGATAAAACAATTTTACCTGGAAAGGTGTCTCGGTAGTTTCCTGTTGGTAGACTAGAAACACTAGGTCCCTAAAACTGCAGGCTACTTCAGCTGCTTTAAACCCTTTTCAAACTGCCATATTCATTACCCTCCCACTTCTCACATCTGCTTTAACCTTTATTCTACAGCAGATGTTAACACGTCAGTCAAATCATTACAGAATTTCACGTCTCATGACTTAAGAATATTTTCTAAAGCCTCTGAGAGATTTAGGAGCCAATACTACTGATTTTCAGTGAGGTTTGGGCTCCTGGGACAACATCCACAAGTTGTTTTAGAGAATTTCTGTTCTGAGTGTCAGAGTTCCCACTGTCACAGCTGGTGGTGGCCCTGGAGGCCACAGTTCTCAGTAGCTCATATGAGCAGAAGGCTCGAGAAGGAATTTGCTGCTAAAGATGGAAATGCCATAGCTTGTCCCCTCATCTACAGTTAGCTTGGTTTGTCTATCTGCAATCTGATGCGTTTGTTTGTCTGCTGTAATAATATTCAGTTGTAGATATGGCAATACTCTATGTTATACCTAGCCTTACAAGTTCGGACTTACTGACCTTCACAGACCTAAAATGGCTGCTTAACTTGTGCAATTCCTTTGCACAATTCATGTAACCATGCATAACACAAACACCTCCGCAGTGATTCAGCAACCATGTCGAAGAGAAATGCTCCACAAGGCTAAGCCAGAGGACATTTTGTGGGTTCAGCTATAACTTGCAAAGCGAGCAAAGATCCTGGCTCCACTCATGTTTCACAGCCATGAACTTTGCGGACCTAGGGACCAAAGACTTCCACAGAAAAATGGAGGGAAAGAAGGGAAAAGAAGAAGTAAAAAAACCCTCCTAAATAGTGTTATGATTAGGGCATTTATTTCAACGATCCACATTCATATCCCTCTTTGGGTAACTGAATCTGAGCCCAAGCTTCTCTATGCATATGTCTTTGGGTATCTGGGGACAATGTTTCCCAGTTTCTCAGATCTTTCCCTTTCCTTTAGTTAAGTAGTCTTCACTTTAGAGTAGAGAGAGGAAAGCAAGAAATTCAATGAAGGAAAAAACACCCCCTAATTTGCCAAACAGAAGATTTTCCTGAGAACTAGGACACCTGGAGCTGAAACAAAGTTGGATGCAGCCCACTCTCTGGGGCTACATTCTCTAATCAGGTCATTCTCCTGCAGCTGAGAGACGCTAGAAATTTGAGACTGGACTGAGACGTGTAGGAAATTTGAGACTGGACTGAGTGCATCTTCCCATGAGCAAAAAAAAAGATAAGTTTAAGGACAGTCAAAAGTGTTATCACTGTAAGGATTTTAAATAGGTCTATATACCAGAAGCAAAACTGGAGGGGATTTTGATAGTGATGCACAGACAGCTAACATGGTACTTAGTCTTTGGATTTAGGAGAAACAGGTTGGTGATGAGGATCTATCCTTTAATCACAAGGGTTTAGATAGGGTCGTTTTGGAAAATGAGCCTCCAAGTACCCAGGCTCTTTTTGAAGTGGGACATAGGTGCTTCTGAACTTCTCTTCACTGTGCAGTAAAGTGCTGTGCAGAGATATCCCAATGAGTGCTAACCCTGGAAGTGCTAGAGCTGTGCTAAGTCCAAGGTCTTTGTCTCCAAAGGCACTGGACTTGGTGTATACTCCAACTTGGGCCAACATGGCTCAAATTTTGTCTTCTCTTTACGATAGTCAGTTACTACTTTTTATACCTATATCTAAAATCTAGCCTCAGGCACCTCTTAATTGTGCTTCACTTTACGGTGTGTACATCCCCATTGAAAATATTAACCACAGTCCTTCCTCAGTCCTTCATACCCATCTTCCCTATAAATTGTTTATGGTCATTCGGTGCAGTACACACAGCTAGTCTGAGGAACTATGGTAGGAAATTTGGAGAAACATGCAAATCTCTTGCAAACAAAACATTTGATGAAAATTGAGAAAATTCTCAGTGATGCAATATCTTATTTCTAAATATTTTTATGATTTGGTTTTTTAATGGCTAAAAGCATAATAAGAAAAAAACACCAACACTGAACTGATTATTTTCCCCTCAGAAAACTGTAAAATTTTGAGAGTTTGGCCCCACTTGGAATAATGCCAAATTTTTGAAAACTTTAAATATTTTATAGAATGGAATGTCAGCTTTCCTCATACTTATAGTAATATACAATTTAGGCCCCTAGCTGCAGCGAACTGTCTGGTTTTATGGGGTCTGCCCAGATAGTCTAGATTTCTTGGTCTGAATCTGCAAATGTTTTTACCCATGCTCAATTTTCTTACTGTGTGTGGTCCCACTGAAATCAATAGGACTCCTCACAGTGGTTAAATTAAACATGAGTGTGAGTTTTCGACTGTGAGTGTCTCATGGCCTGAGACTGCATATTCCCAAGGAAAAGAACATGTTATCTGGGGAGAGAGAAGGTCCTCTGAATTACCTTACACACCTATCATTCTGTGTAAACAATGTAAATGAAAATAATAGTGTCACATATTCAAGCTCATACTCCAGGTCTGGAGGCTTCCTTACATGATGCCAAGAATCATAACAAGTCAAGAGCCTTAGAGTAGGCAATGAGTGTTTCAAATTATTCCCTTATTTTCTTAAGTTGACTGGACAAGGATGTTTTACATGGCTCTTAATTTATTATCTTTCATAATACGGAATGTTACTGCAGAAATACAGCATTATGGAATATTGCTGAACCTATTATTAAATCTGATCATGGTAAATGTGTTTCCTTTCCAAAACCGTATGGTCCTGTCTATCCTTCCCCAAGATATTTGGATAACTGGTGCTTTCATTCTTCATGCATTTCAAACTCTACTAATTATGTTATGAAAAGATCTTTACAAAATGGATGCTCTGGTGGGTTAGCACTGGTTCTTCAGGGTGGGGGAATAACAGACACTGAAGCAGAGGGACCATATAGCTGCTGAGAAATTCCAGGAGTCCAGGCTATTATGTTAATCTCAAATGAGACAAAAAGTCTACTTTTTCAGGAATTATTAGCATCAAGAATACAGTTCCTTTTTATTAGTGTTTGGGTTTCAAATACCACCAGTTTTAAAACAGTCATCCTTTTTATTTTACCATTGGAAAAAAAAAAATCACACAGAATCACACAAAATCAAGTTTAGTACGAAGTAATGACTGGTCCCAAAACTCGCATTACACAGAGGAAAATTCTGTAGTCAAATAACAGCTGCCAGCTGTGATTTTGAGCCAGAACAACAGCTTTTCTCAGCAATGTGCTGCGACATATCTCCAAAGTGTGTGGGATGGTGTGCAGCGCTCAACGGGAACAGGCTGTGTCACTTCTGCCACGAGCTGAGCACGGCAAGGGAAAGTGGAAGCAGGAAGACAAGTACAAAAATAAGTACCTGTGCCCTGGCTTGCCTCAGTGTAATCCAAGAATGTAAATCATCTGCATTGCAGCCATTTTTAGGATTTTTACCTTCCTTCCACTACCAGGCTGGAGCAGCAGCTTATGCAAGTGTGTCTTAGGTCCGAAAGGAGAGAGGAGTGAGAGCAGGGGCAGCCATACGGGCCAGCCGCTAGCAAAAATGCTTCCAAAAGTCCCCATGAAATATTATCTCTCACAGGCAGCTGTTCAATACCTTGTGATGTGTGTTAGGCACTGCTTTCCTGACAGCCTACTAGGCTGCATAGCACATTCACCTCAGCTTATTTTGCTTTATTAGATTGTGAATTAAAAAGCATTATTCTCATTGCTCAGCAGACAGTTTCCCTTACCAGTGAATCACTCCTGCTCTCGTAACCCTCATGCACCCTCAGCACCACCCTGGCCATAATTTGTCTTAATATATCTAGTGTCAAGTACCAGGGAATGTAGTTTGATCTGTTACATTCAAGTAAAAAAGTTTTGTCTTATGCATATATATGAGCTAAACAAAGAGTAGATCACTTCTGGAGATGACAAACCTAAATTTGTCACTATTTTGGTTGGAAAGTTCTCTTGTCTTCCTGCATAGAAAGTTTCTGTTTGGTGACACTGTGACTTTCAAGGATTTAAAGTCAAATGAAAAGAATAGATCCTGGATGTTCCTGTTCATTGAGAGTAAGCCCCTCATACCCCATCACAGCCCCAGTCTGATCATGAACTGGTACAGAAGCACACAACATGCAGAAGAGTGCAAGTCCGGCAGGATCCAAATATCATCAACATTCGATAATCTGGGTTTTTTAACAAAGTCATGAAAGAGAACCAAATCTTCCTTGCGAGCAAGATGAATATACAAATAAGATTCACAAGGAATAATTCAAAGGAAGTTTGCAATAATTTTCTGCTGTTTGGATTAGTTAGTCCAAATAAAAATTTCTCTATTCACACTCTTAAATCCAGGCTAGCCCTGAAGGCCTGTTCTGCAAGGCTCAATTTTCCATATAACAGGAGTTTGGAGAATAGGTTCAACAGATCTCAGAGAAAATTTTATTACTCACCCTTTAGTATGCAAAGCATCATTACAGGCCAAATCTGCAAACTCTCCTCTAAGTAGCCTCTACTTTTACTGACTTTAAGGGAGGTTGTTTTCACTCAGAGAACTGAAAATAGAAGGCAATAATTCCTTCGCTAGTCAAGCTGAAGCTCTTTGAATTATTAAACAGTAATTTAGCCAAGGTCCAAGACCACCTAGGAGTCTAGCAGAAGCTCACAAATAACACAGAGGAAGGGCGTAGTTTTGGAGACCTGTGACCTTCTCCAATTTTTAGCCCTGTTGTGTAATAGTTACATCTACTGGTAACAGGGAAAATGAGTGTCCTGAAAAACACGGACAGCAGTGGCTTCTCTTGCCTGGGCTGCAGCTTCTCACCACCTCAGGGGGTCAGAAAGGAGTCCTTATGTCTGCCACAGCCACAATGAATATGGGGAGACACATACCAGTCTCACCACACAAGCCAAAGCGTTAACCAAAAGATGACTATAATGAACATCGAGAAGATCAAATTAGGGTCAAGATAGCTTGATGTCCTGCTTGCTTGCTGCTTACTCAGAAATAACTTCCTCTTTATATGAGTTATTTGCTCAAATGAGGTTTGTAAGAGCCCTTATCCTACTCAGCCTCCAGGCGATGATGTCTGCCTTGCTGGGTCAAATTACACAGCCACTGAGAGCAATGGGAACATTCCTTGTGATTTCAAATGGGGCAAAGCCTGAGTTACCACATACTATAGTACATATTTTCCTATATATTTACTATGTACTATGTGCTCCCCACAAATGAAAAAAATATGCTCATTAATAAAAATGAAAATCAACCAAAAATGATCTGCGTTACAACTATTTTCTTTGTGGAAAGATCGTTTGTCCTCCTGAAGAGAAGCCTACCTATACAACCAGCTTCATTTGTCCTGTTGAGGATGAAGACAAATATTGCACTAGCTCCTAAGAAAACTATATCAAGAAATTTATGATTAAGAGTATTAAGCAGATTGATTCCATTTCCAATGAGTTTCTGCTGAGTTTTCAAGTCCTTTTAGGCTTGCACTTACCTATGAGTTCCTGGTTTTCCTGTTTGAATTTGGAGCCACTTGCAGAAAGAGAGAAGGAATCCTGTATTATACATGACATATAAATATACTACCATTTGTTTCTTAATCTCACAGTGCCTCATGTTTCCATCATCCTCAAGGTGCTTTTAGATTAATTTGTTCATATATGCCTTTCCTGTTTTGAAAAACAGTCTGCTTTCCTTTCTCCACTCCATTACATTTTGGGTTCTCCATTAGCCTTCAGATCCAAGTGTCTTATCTAATTTTAAAAAACTATGGAACAAACATCATATGAACTTTCTGATTTTTAAATATATATCATTTTTATTCATTAGTAGATGTTGACATTACTTCATACTGAAGCCTGCAATATTTTACCTGTGCTCACAAAGTCAATGAAGAAATGAAGTCAACAGAACAGAGCCTCAGCTGAGTACCCTGGTTTTTAGCTTGAATAACCATTAACAAGTTTGCTTTCTCTTCCTTGCATTCCTTCTCACGTTCTTGATACACGCCTATCTTCTTTCCACCTACAAACCTTGCTCACATCAGGTTCACTCATAGCTCTTGCCTCTTCTTGAACAGGCTTTGTTGATTTCACGTGGTTCTCTTCCACTGTCTACACAATCCACCTTTTGCTATTTCATGTTTTGAAAGTGCCTTGTTTTTACAGCAGTAGTGCATGGTGGAATCCTTCCCTGGGAGGGACTGTACTGCTGGATTGTTGGCAGCACAACAACAGAAAGGAAGCTGCAAGTGCTGCTACTGGAAAGCTATGTACAAAGTGCAAATAAGAATTCTCCTCCTCTGGGAGAGTTTAGCATTTCTGTCAAGGCAGAAATAGTAGTACCAGTCCAGTTCATCTGGTTCAACTAACCTGCTGTGCCTGGTGTGATGCAGTCAAATGCATAACCAAATACTCCTCAGTAATAGTTTCTTTAACCAGAGACATAAATAATATCTATTTAGAACCTCAGTCCCTAAAGTGTTAATATAGAACAGATACTATAAAAATCTACTTTATTGTTTGGGTTTGTTGGGGATTTTTTCACTCAGTGACTAGTCGTCACTGCAGGAAAACCCCAATTCCTTTTCGCCTCAGAATTTAATTCTGTTTTCACCCTATGTTCTTCAATAAATATGTTCATTTGGAGTGCTAGTTTTATCCAGATAATACCCAACTGGTGCTGAGTTAATCAAACAGAAGCAGCAAGGAGGCAGAGGCAGAGAACAGACCTGCCACTTACACACTTTGCAGTCAGTGATGGGCAGGCACCCAGCCTTGCTTCAGATAAACAGCTCAAAAATTAGATCCTTATCCAGACTATGTTTCTTTATCTCTGAAAAAATGTAATTGAAAGGACTGAAAAACTTGAATAATGAGACTTTAAAGCAATATTTTGGAAATATAAAAAAGAACCCACAAAAAAACCCCAAGAAAACAAAAAAAACTATCCATCCCAAACAAATACATGCAGAGACCCAAGATACTTAGTTTCTGCTTTGCCTCTCCTCACCTTCCCTTCATTTCTACCCAACTCCCAAATGATTTTGTTAGAGGTAGAACAAGAGGAATGGAATTTTCCATAGAAATGGAATTTCCTAGGGAAGTGATTACTCACTGACCCAAAACATGTCACAAAAGGACCTCTCTGTGGATGAAATTCAATCTGACTACGAGCAGACTTCTGGAAGGCTTGAGGGTCTGCTGAGACTCACAGGTTACAGTATTCAAGCAGCCCTATTCAAACTCGAGACAGAGCTTTCATATTCCCTGGCCATCTGATTCTCCATCCTGCTCAATTTCTAGTGCTCTTTAGAGAAAAAATGAAAAGGGCAATATTTCATCCAACAACTGCTACAATCAGATTCAGCTTAAAGAGGCAACTTCAAACAATGTTGCTATCACTGCTGTTGAAACTATCTCCTTCACAAGAATCATTTTTGTAATTGTCTTCCAAATAGACCTGGAATAAGATTTCCAAATATTGAAGCTTCCTCTGAACCACAAATTCTAATTTTTAGTCATCTCTGAGTAAAGCTGATTCATAGTCAAATGCAAAATCTGTCTGTTCTAATTAAGTGATGGATTTTGACTTTGTTTCTGACCCTTTTCTAGTCAGTCTTGCGCAAGATGGAACAGAAAACTTAATTTCTTGGAGACAAGCAAACTGAATAGCTGTTAAAGAAATCAAGCAGGCCCCATAAAGCAACTGATTTTCCTTCCATCAGACAAAACCCTATGCAATGGAGACCCATTAAATGAATACCTGAGGAAGTTGGTCTCTAGTGCATCCAGCACAATGGATAAAAGAACACTGTTAAATTAATCTATTTTCAGTGAATCAAAACAAAATATATTTCATATAATGTGATAGCCTGCTTAAATAAATATCACTCGCTCAAGAGAACTGATAAAGTATTTTCGTGCAATGTGGATACATATTTAACAGATTCATGCTTCAGATGAAATAACCCTTTAGAGATTTACTATGCTTATGGCTTCAAAATCAGGCCATAAGACTACTGACTACTAATAGGGACTTTATTGATGTCTTTTCCTGTGCAGAAGAAAAACTGTACACTGGTATTGACTTTCACAGCTCTGTCTACACTATGTACATGTTTTTTCTTGTTTTGAGGGGACTTTTGACTTCATTGTATTTCTTATGCAAAGCCAGTAGAGCTGTCACCAAAGGGACTTTGGGAAGTCAAAAGGTTATTTGAAAAATAAACCAGAACTCTATTAAAAAAATAATTTCACCTCTTTTTCCTTCCTGAATTAAATTGTTCAGGATAAAAGCATTATTCTAGTGTGAATGGGACCTCTGTAACATTATTGAGCTTACTAAGTTTATAAAATTTGTAAATTAAATGTTCCCTAAACTCCTCTGAGATGTCGAAATACTTTGCATCAGTTAGGAATCAATATATCAGCTGACATTCCATCCTCTACAAATTATGCGCATAACTTTTCTGAAGAAGGGTCTTGAAAAAATAGAAATTCCCTGAACAGGAGCACTCTCAGACCTGCTGGAGGACAACATTCGGATCTGGAAACCCCTCATTGCAGTCATTTGTATAGCAAATCATTCAAATGAAATAATGTCAAGTCAGCTGACCTCTACTGTCAGGAAGGAATGTAAAAGAGAAGCAGCCTCCTAATTAGGAACATTCTAAATCATATACAAATTCATAAATCAGTGTCAATCACTAAAAGTGATGGGTAACCAGACACTTACCAGTAAAATAACATTACTAGCTTCATTCAGCTGCCACTCCTAAACAATTTCTGTCACACATTTTGCACCAACTTTCAGGTATGAAGCATACTGTATCATGGAGTTTGGATATCCCAGGAGTACAGATAACTGTAGTATCATTAGAGATTGCAGATGCCTTTCATATTCATATTAATCATTCTTTCTCTTAATCTTAACACAATTAAAGGATACAGCAGTCTTCAAAAGTTACATCTCTCTCACACAAAACTTCACATTCTGAAAAAATACTGACCTGAATCAAAGCAGAATTAAAATTTGAAATATTTTGGCAAGAAGGAATTTCCTAGAAAAAGAAATAAATAAAAAAATGTGTCTCTCCTTCCTGGTTGATAAAAGTTTTCCACAGCAAATGAAAATGACAAGACTGGTTCACATGAGAAGTCAGAGAATTCTGATATATTTTTTTTCCTCTGAAAAAAATATTGATTTTGAAAGAAGAAGAATTCTCTTTCAGACAGTCACTTCCACAGAAAATCACTGCTCAGGCCCTGTTAAGCACAAGAAGCTATCCAGATTTTCTAAAAAGATGACATAAAACTTATGAAAAGGTGCCATAAATTATTTTGTCCATTTCATTGTAATAGAAAAAGTCTTACTATCTCTCTGTTGTGGCTAGAAGTACCTTCTTGACTTAGAAGGGAAATGCAATAGAAAAGAGAATTCCCAGTAAAACCTTTTTAGGAACTACTGATACCATGAGGCATACCTTGTTTCCTAGATGTACTGACATAAAATATAGTAGAAGTGTGAAACTTCCCATTTCAGCAATGTCAGAACTCCTTCCCTCACAAAATGCTGAAATTTCAGCAACATACATATGGTTTTGTAGTGTGTTTGCATCACACTTGAAAAATAAAACGTGTAGGATGAGTGTTTCCAGAGAAGTTCTGCTAAAGACTGAAAATGGTTAGCAGAAGTTCAATTCTAACTGTTGCTCGCCTTTTGGGACACACATCTACCACTACAGAAGCAGGCACTCTCCAGATCTGGGAAAGCAGTAAAAGCTCATCACAGTGAGAATAATCTGATTTTGCTCCTAAAGACAGAAAACACAGATTCACCGAGCTATATACCACCTGGAAGGGCCTTACAGGTCAAACTTCAAATATATTCAGTGAAAGAAGAGTTTATTTTCTTTTGGCTTCCAAAAAGCTCCTTATTAAGACTAGCTCTGTTTGTGAGACTTATTGTACCTTATTGACAGAGCCTACACAAAGCTACTTGCGTGTTGTGGGGCCATTATCTGTGCTGTTAGATGAAGGTATGAAGAAGACGTCACCCATGCAATAGATTTTTTCACCCAGCTGATGGCATTTCACTGTTTCCCTTTCTGGAGACAGAGCAAATACACCAAGGATCTTAGGAGACAACTCTATGGGATAAGATATAAGGGAGCTTTTGCCAGCTTAACCCAATACAAGGCATGGTGCGATTTTCCAGCTGGAAGTTGCTTTTTCTGCCTCTTACATGTGCACTCACAGCCAATGTGTGAATTTGTCATCAGGCTCTAACAAATTGCTATTTGTTTT
>NW_010107639.1:211901-219592 GCF_000699245.1 Pterocles gutturalis | reverse complement strand
GCAGGAATGAGCAGAGCAGAGCCAGAGGCATTGCAGCTGGCACGGCAGCCCCCAGTGACAGACACGAGACAACTGCTGGGATTTAGCACACCTCTCCCCACACAGGCTGACCCTGCATTAGAAACTTGCAGCCAGGTCTCTTCACACTGTTTTGCATGTATGTGCATTGTAACCCTGGCTTTGGGAGAGATTCCCTGTTTATGGCCGCAATTGCTCAGTCCTAGCAGAGAGCCTGGCAGCGCACCCAGAAATAACCAGAGATTACCAAAACCATTTCAGGTAAGATCATCCTGCATATGGCAGAAGTGTGCTGCTCTCCCGACACACATGTAATCAATGTAAATTATTCATTTCTTTATAAGGTAGTACTAAGAGATTGTGTTACACCAGTCGCAGGGATGTTGTCATTCTTTCAATTTCTCAGAGAGTAATCAGGAGTAATCTCTATAGAACAGCAAATGATGATAGATGACTAACCTAAACCAGCAGATTTCTGTGTTGTTTTGGGAAGATCACTGGAAGGGATTTTCCTAGGTATAAGAGCGTAGGGGTTTTTTTTGCTCTCTCAATAAATACTTATATTTGTCTCTTATACATTTCAGGAACATCACCACAAAGAGGAACTTGTTCTGTCCTCAGCTGTTTACCATTCATCTGGCAGTATTCAGCAGCCCTCTCCTCTCCCTTTCTCTCCTCTTCCCTCCTTCAGCTCCGTACACATATTTACCTAACAAGCCCCCCCATTTTTTAGCTGAAGGAAAACTTTATCACAGAGGAGCAGAGAGCCAAAAGGACTTGTAAATAGGCTATTCCTCTCTCGTTTTTTAAGTCACCAGGTTCTGTCTCCCTTAGGTGAGCTGTGATGATGTCCCAGTCCAGTCTGCAACAGCCAGATCTCAATGCCTCATATGGTCTAAACATCACCGGATTCATCTGATACACCAAGACTGAAGTAGGTGATGTTTTACCATCTCTTTCCCCACCAGAACTGCAGTTCAAGCACTTACACAGCAGGGCCATAGGTGGAAACACTCTGAAGGTACCCTCCTTAAAAAAAAAAAAATAATAATAATAATTATAATGTTCTTTTTTTCCTTAGGACTTTAGAAAATGTTAAGTTCACAGGAAAAAAATAAAAATGCTGCAGTGTGAGCTATCTGGTGCTCAGTACAAGCTGAAATTAGAGGATGATGCTTAGGGACATGGTTTAGTGAGTTAGGTGGTGTGGGTTGATGGTTGGCCTTGATGATCCTTGAGGTCTTTTCCAACCTTAATGATTCTATGATTCCATGATTCTATGATCCCATAAGCACAAACATACCCTTACCAACTCTGACTATCAATTAAAACGTAAGGGGAGAAATAATTTTCTGCTGCAAAATAAAATGTTCCATACATCACCTTTTACATTAACAGTTTACCAAACATAACTATGTGGCAGATCATTTCAGTGATTTCCATAGTGATCCTGAAAGGAAAGAATTAGCTGCGTAAAATAAAATTAAAGTCTTGCATACATCCCTGAAAATAGCCCTCCTTCTCTCAAAGTGCCTCTGCCTTTTCTCCCCAGCCCTCAGGAGACACAGGACACACCTCAGGCTTCTATGACTAGGCAATGGAGCTGCAGTAGATATGGGAACTCTGAATCTCAGCTCTCTAATAACTTTCTGCAAAATTAATCTTTAGGCAAACTCAACAACATATTTTGAGAAAATTCTTCATGGCAGTCTTTATCCTGAAAGATTTCCAGACAGACATAAGAACTGAGGAAATCTTACCTGAGCAGCTAAAATTACCTTAAAGAAACTACAAGGTACATAAGCAGCTTTCTTCTGACTGTCCACAGGCACCTGCAACTTCCTTAAGTTGTGATCCACTGCTACCAGAGAACAGAGCGGCAGCTGGACCCAGCTGGGTAAATGCTCCGTGTACGAGCAGCCCGCATCCTGTGACCAAAGGGTGGACAAAACATAATGTGCAGCCGGTCTGCTCCCCAATTAATGCAGACTGCAGCCATCAGCTTCACTGTCTCATGTCCCACTCTAGAGGAAGGGAGAAGAAAAATATCAATCTGCCAGGTAAATATCTCATGTTTCTCCTGAGAAGAAACTAACTGCTGAAACTCACAGAGGTGTAACCGAGTTCTGTCATCTGCCTTTAATGTGGCTATTTTTCTCTCTTAATCTTCATCTTTGGGGGATTTTTATCATTGCAAGCAGTGTCAGAACTTGCCTTGGGACATGATCGGTTCCAAGCCTCTGAGTTTTGCGGGATAAGAAGGATCAAAGAGGCAGAGTTTAGGTCACCAGCTACTGTTGGCTAAATCTTCCCATTGAAAACCAAAGGGGACTTTGCCTGGACATAGGACTGAAGGTGAGGGGGGATAAAAAGTACATCTGTATCTATACTATGTGGGTTAAAAGGCAGGATTACTCTCCAATGAGAGCCTGCATACTGACCAGCTGCCCTGGCAGCCAAAGGGCACTGCCGCAGCCAGTGGGGTGAGCCCCTTTCCAGGCAGGGGACAGAGGGCTTCAAACTAATTCAAACTAATATCCTCTAAAGCCGGGACATCTTTTGACCTTCATCAGGTGAAAGACAGCAAGGATCTGGATGCTCTTCCTTACCCAAGTTTCTCTCCTAATGAACCAGGTCAGCTTGTTTCTATCTTGCATTTCACAGATTCTGCAAATGAAGGATAAAGATTTCTTCCTTAAGGCTCCTTCCTGAGTTAAACAAAATGAATTGTAATTTTATGCAAGAAAAAAAGTTATCTTGTCTAAAAAAAAGAAACAAGGAATGTCAGAGATTCAGCAAATACAACGCGTGGACTTCATGGCTTTTAAAATCAAATCAAATAAAAATCCAGACACAACATTCTGTTTGGGGTCATTTAAAACCAGTGCCATTTTCATTCTCAACTATGCACCCTGCCCTGAATTTACAGTACCTGCTGTCATGGCTCTTTGTTCTTACACCTCTGTGAAACACTGCAAAGATGGAAGCTGTTCCACTTCTCCAGCCTCATTGCCTTAAGGTTTATTCTCCTTCCCTCACTATTATTTCTCTTAGTTTCTTTTTTTTAATCCACTCCTCCTTGCTCTCCCCTTCAGCTTCCCACTCCTCCCCAGTTACTTTCAGCTCTGTCCACTGGTCTCTGTTCCTCTCAACTCTATTTACAACACGTGTCTTTCCCCTTTCCTGCCTTCTCTGTTCTGCTCCCTGTAGGTCACCTGTTCTTTCTTGCTCCACCACAGCAGTTTCACCTGCTGGATTAGAGCATTCGCTGACACTGAACTATACTTCACATTGAGTGTAGCATGATGGTATATCTCACAGAGACCCCAGGAGCTCTGCTATACGCACAGGCTTGAACTGTTCATGCAGACTTTTGTTCTGACATACTGTAAGTGGAAAATAATTTTAAAAGGAATAATTATAATGTGTCAAGGAAATGATTAGGTGTGAGATGAAGAAAAAGTATGTAAGGAACAGATAGAAATAGAATATCTGGACATCAGAAAGGAAAATAAAAATAGATTTTTATAAAACCATCTTTAAACAGTGGTAAAAGGATGGCAAAAAAAAAAAAAGAGGCAAAGGGGAAGAAAAAAAGACAGAAGAAAAAGGTAATACTGGAAAACGATTTTTTTTTAGAACAAGAGAAAAATCAACAAAAGAGAGGAGTCTCAAAAAAGTGTTCCCCATAGCATCCCTATGATAGTTTGAAAATATTCACCCTCCTCAACGGAAGCAATCTGGTACAGAGCCAATACTACTGGTGTCACAGTGACAGGGCCAAAGAAAGAAGCTGGAAACCCTTGGCACAGAGGATTAGATCAGACAGAGATGGGGGAAGGAAGGATAAAAATTATTGAATGCAAGTAAGAAGACAGAAAGCAAAGCGTATCGAGATCTAGTCCTAGGACTGATTTTACGGGACAATAAAGCTTGAATTGTTCAGTTATTATTCTAAAAAAGTGATGGATTTTCTTTCTATTAGTGACTTTTAGAGTCCAGCTGCTATGTCAGCTTCAGAAGAACAGTGCTAACAGGCAGGGTACAACAGTAGCTGCCTAATCCTCAACGATACTCATTGAAATCAGATGTTTTTCCACTGGCTTCTACTGGAACCAGATTGGACTCCAAAAGAAAGTAATTTGTGGTAATGGTAGTACTGCTGATTGGGTATTTTGCAGGGAAACTGCTTTTTAAAGAGAATGGTGATTCATCAGAACAGACTCTTTCTGCAGCTACACTGAATATTGAAAAGATGGTGTTTCCAAGATGAAAAAGATAAAAATCTTAATAGATTGTTGATTAAGACAAATGACCACTCATTTCACTCATCCAGACACTGCATCCTCCCGCTCACCATATCAGGAGATTGAACCTTCATTTCCCACATTTAGGTATGCCCAGGTAAAGGTGTTTACAATACCTTGCTTCACAAACTTGAAAGAAGAGCCACTTCAGGTGGCTGCAGGAGGAGTGAGCAAAGAAAAAGGGACAGATAAACTACAGTTGTATCCGGCCAGATTTCAGGGGTAAATACAGCAGAAAACTCTTGCCATGCTGGTATCTCCTGAGCTGCCAGTGTGGCTGAAGTTGCAGAGTATTCACCACTTGCTCAAATGTGCTGTTTCTCTTTCAACCCATATGCTTATATGGTCACATCTTTGTCATGAGAGGACACACTCTCAAGATGTGTGTTTCTTCCCTCCTCTGACAGGAATACTAAAACCACCTCATTACAAATATTTTGCATATTCACATTTTCCATTGAAAGTGTACCTTTGGAGTGTTCCCTATCATATGAGCGGGTACACGCAAGCTAACAGCATTTCTTGCTGGCTAGAAGAGTAACACCAAAAAAAAAAAAATCTTCTCTAATGACTAAGCTGCCTGACCTTGTGACTATAGCAGTGCGAGCACAGCTGGTTTTTGAAGATGCATTTTTCTCATCTTTTCAATGGAGTGCTATGGTAGAGGCCAGAAGAAACAACCCAGAGGAGGAAGCTCTCTGTTTACCTACCGTCAGAGAACCACAGGGGATCATAGGCTTCCCCATAGTGTTTTGTAACTCTGCCCTTAGAGGATCACCTCTACACACAGTGGGTGAGTTCAGCCTCCATGCTCATTAACTCCATGACCTCTCTGCTGAGACAATACTTTGGGCCATTCCATCAACACCCTAGCATGAATCAAAACTTCTTCACTTCTCCAGCTTCAGCTGAACTCTAACCAGTAGGTTGCTGTTCCTCAGTGGCGAGATAAAATGCCAACAGCAAGAGATTTAATGCTCTTTGACTGATAAAGGGCTGATGCTGTGAGTGCTTCCTGTGAAGGGTGGCACAGCTCAAGACCTGCCTGGCCTCACTGGGAAAGGCCTGTGCTGCTCCCCAGTAGAGTCAGATTCAAAAAGCGAAGGCGTCTGTTGTAGTTGAGGGCACGCAGGGCACTTCTGCACCTTGGCTCTAGAACAAGCTGCTTACCAAGGTTTGATAATGTCATGAAACCCTTCCTGAGAAGACCCTTTAGTTAAAATTTGCACATTTTTAACTGCAAAATTTTCTCTCCATGCTGAGCCAGACAAGATTTCAGTTGCTTATTTGCTCTCTCCGATTGAGTGGGACGGTGCATCGCGTGTGGAGTCTCGAGTCCGGTGAAGACAAAGACCATGACTAGTAAAATTTACTTATTCCCATCCTTGTAATAAAAATCTGCAAATGAAATTCTGTATGTTAGCTGGGAAATGCTGCATTCATTTTTTTCATGACTGACATCTGACCAATATCTTCATCCTGCCAATCCCCCTTCCCTTTATTCAGCAATAAAATCCACTCAGTATTTTTGTTTAATGGGAATATATTCTGGGGGAAAAAAAAAAAAATGACACATTTTGAATGGAAATATTTGTGAACATAGTGCTTATTTTTTATTATAAAAAGTAAAGGATTAAATTATCAACATCACTTTGAATTAAGTTGGCAATACTTTGCGTAAAAACAGTTTGGGCTTCAGGTTCATTGTGTGACACAGATGGTGGTGTCACTGGCAAAGTTCATGGGGAGGTACAACCCTCTCAGCTTCAATGTTAAATCCATTCTCAATGAGTCAGTTAAATTCTTTTGATATATATTCATCACATACATTCATGTGGGACTACCCACACCGAAATTAGTCAGTATAACATTGTATGCACATGAACGTGGGTTTGAAAAAAAAGCATGCCATGGACAGCAGATATTTTTCTTAATCCAAATCCAGCATTTTTGATCAGTGACATATTCTACCTTCTGTTTATTGAAACCAAACATCGAACCTAAACTTTCCAAAAATCTCAACATGGTCTGAATTTCATGACTCAAATCAGTTCTGATATTAACTGATCTTGCAGCAAACTCACATTCATTTAAAAAGATAATGTCAATACATGTCAAATTATTGACAAATTCTCAAAGAGTAAGGAATGGCACTGAATCTCTGAGGCAAACAAAACAAACACTCCCCAATAGAATAATTCTTGAGAAATTTTACAAAAAAATTCTCCAAAAGTACCACATGTTCCCTATATTAAAAAAAAAAAATTCACAGGGAAATGATGACATTTCCTTTGCCACTGGCCTTGGTTCATGCACTATGGTTCAAATTTTGCAATAGACATAAGTGCTATTGTTCTAACTTTATTTTATACTAGCAAAGACTTTGTCTAAACATGTTAGAACACTTCTGATCAAACCTTCTGCTGCTGTTAGAAAAATATATTATTCTGAATAAATACATGCATTATGCCATGTAAAAATGGCCGTTCTTCTTATACAGTGCAGAAGGAGTTAAGCCAGGAGAAAAATGTACTCTCTGAATCAGAGAAGTACTTTTGGAGACACTACTTTGGAAAGGGGAAAACTTACTCAGTTTTTGTTTAAACTAAAACCAGTGTTGTATTGACATGTCTGGATTAGGTTTTCAATGCATTTTTCCATCCTGTTCGACACCTTCCACAAATTATAAAAAGATACCACAAGCAGAAGTGAAGAGAAAGAGAACGTTACTTTTGTGTACAAATTCCTCCCCAGGGGTTTATAAAGAGGGTCCGTACACATTTTTGTGTAAAGATACAGGACAAATTTATTACAACAGAGAGGAGCAGTAAAAGCAAATTTATTATAATTTTTACCATTCCTGGCAGTTCTTCCAGCAGACAGCCCAGAACCATGAGCTGTGTAAGGTTTTTCTGTGGCTCAGAGCTTTCACATCTGACCAGGTTTGGGAACTGAAATTTACTGCTGCTGTCAAAGTGGTCTAAAAGAATCGGCCACCTCTTCTAGCACATGCTGTGTTCCTGCACACAAAATCTTAGAAAGAGAGGATGTGGGAGAAGATTGCTTTTTCCAGAGGCAAAATAAATTTCTCCTGCTGATGAGTTTAATTGAAAAACTAGATAGTGTGGGGTGGTTTGTTGGTCTGTTTTTGTTGGTTTGGGGGTTTTTTTTAATTGATAGTTGCCTTTCCTCAGATTGAAGATTATTTTCCTATCTGTTATCTCTGGATTATTTTTATTCAGTACCACTGACATAACAGCACAATGTCTGAGGACAGGTGCTGGGAGATAACAACAGCTTCACAAAAAGCAGGATCCTCTGAGTCAATCATTGTTCCAGAAGTGGCAAGCCCAGTGATTCACGCTG
>NW_010107639.1:173082-211870 GCF_000699245.1 Pterocles gutturalis | reverse complement strand
CATTCCTGCACTATCTTCTTCACCCTTGAAACAAGCCAGTCTCCCACTCTCTAAGAACTGAAGAAACATATTCTGTCCTTGGAATGAGGAAAAACCCATGAAAAAAAAATAGTATTTTTCCATTGCAATTATTATTTCTGATCTGTTCGCTGTGGGTCTGACAGAAAGCATGTAACACTGCATAGGGCAGCTCATGCAACTCCGTTGTTCTGCAGCTCAGGAGTAAGGGGTTTCAAAAAAGAGCTAAAATATATCCATGTTAGAAAACAGTATATTTCTAAAATCGGAACTCTTTCTGTAACAGATGAGAAGATTCCATCTCCTTTTCCACTGACTGGTCATAACGACCAAATTCTGCCCTTTTATTTGGAGTGTAGGGTCTGCTTGCTCTTTAGAGTTAAGCGACATCGTTCCATTTCAGCTTCAGTGCTCCTAGGTAACCACAAAGGACTGTACGGCAGATCCAACAGTCCCCCCTCATACCTCCACAGTGCCTAGGGAATGAAGTAGCAGGTTTATTCCAATGACTTTCCTTCCCAGAGCCACAGGCAATGAATACTGTCCACTGGGACTTTAGTCACCTCACACAGTAACCCTAGAGGAGATACAAAAGGGCCTGGGAGGTCCAGTTACTACATCCCTTCCAAAGTAGAAAAAAAGGAGCCCTCTTTCTGTTTTATATGGTTATGCCATATTGTAACACCCCTCACTTGGTGCTCAGATCCATCCACAGCTGAAAACCGGTGTCAGGTGACACTTTAAAAAGGTGTATTATAAAATAATTGGGTCTAGAAAGAAGCAAATGAGCATTACTAAATATAACCTACTAACTAAATTTATAACTGCAATCTGACAATTCCAGGATTTACCCACAACTCCTAAGCTTGAGAGGTGCCTCTCAGTTAGCTTCAATAATCTTTGGATACAGCTGTTTACAAAATTTATTAAGGCAATTTTCATTACAGTATTCTTCAGCTCTCTTACAAAAAGGAAACAGATGGAAATGAATTTCTTCTGACTTGAATCTTCACCAACACTGTCTATTTTTTGGTGGTTTGTGAATGCAGCCATAATATTACATCATTGTTTTGAAGTCCCCTCTGAATTCAGAAACTGTTAGTTTTCCACAATCTTCTAAATCATCAAGAATTAATTAAACTCTTATTTTTCAAAACAAACATTACTGAAGTTCACTGAATAACACAATTAAAATGTACTTAGAGACATGACTGGGAAACTTCTCCATTTATGCAACAGAGGCATTATGCCAGCAGGAAAATCAAAATGTGTCAGGGATGCCTGGATATTATGGTATTTTCATTCCAGCTATCAAACCACTATGATCACAGAGATCTTCTGGATTCATAGCAGTCATCAGCTTCAGAAAGCATTTGACTTTTCTCACAGGGATGTGAGTCCCTTTCCCTGAGGATGCAAGTGAAGACACAGTGCAGCATCTATCCGCAGTGTGGTACGTAACTGTAGTGAATTGGACTCCTTCACTCATTTCCTGGCACCTGATAAGCATCCTGCATGAAATTTTGGGGCAATAGAGCACTCCTTGTATGTGAGACAACACTGAAAATTTGGTGCACATTTTACTCCTCTTTCCGAAGAAAACCTTTGGTAATAATTACCATGTCTGTGAAGAAGAAAGGAAAATCAAATAAACAACAATGTCGGCATCAAGGATTAAGAAAGTGCATGAGCAAATCAATTGAGTTTCTTCTGTACTAATCACCATGATCGCATGCTAATGTATGCATGGGATATGCAAATAATTCATACCAATAATTTTATGAGAGCATCTGCAAGGTCTTTAGAAGATCTGAAAATCTAGACCAAATTCAGACAGCAGAGAAAAGTGTTAAATTTGAAGGATTTTTACTAGCAGTCCATGTATCGAAGGAAAGAAACACTCCCTGCAACTTGCTGAAACCATTCAAGGAGAATCCTCATTCTTCTGACTAATTGCTATTTTTGTCAGAAATGTAAGCGTTTGTCATGGCACATCATAAATTACTGATAACATATCACCAGTGAACATTTGTAAGTGAGATAAATGCAGAAAGTATTTATACTGCTTCCAGATCAATTAACACTCTGCCACCCTTCATCACCCAAGTTTGCTGGTATTTGAGTTATTGAGAAACTGAAGCTGACTGTCTTTAAATAATCTTTGCTGTTGTAGGGTATCATTATCCCAGATGCATTGCAGAATTCCAAATCCAAGTCCGTTATGAAATTCTCCCCAGCTCCCTCAAAAGGGGCCCTGTTGATTTCTCAAGTACTTCAGCAGCCGGTGCCCGCAGTTGCTCTATGGAAAGACATGACTCATGCCCAATTCATTCATTTAAAATTCTCTCCAGCTCAATAACTTCTGTCAGTCATTCCAGCCCATTCTCTGGATGTCAGAAACACAGACTGTTTTAGCTGGATGTTCTCGCTGGCTTGTTAAATGGAGGAGATGGATTATCATCACATTCCTATCAATCAGGTGCTGTTCACCAAAGATTATAGATGAGCCAAGAAAGAAGTGTGGATTTATTTATTTAACACTGAAAAGCAATACGCTCTTTTTACTGCTGTAATGCTATTTTACACCAGCTGACCATTCAGCCCCTATACAGTAATTTATTGGAAATGAGGGAATTTTAAGGCACAGCTTTAGTAAGTTCCTATAGCACTAACAATTTCTGAACTATTCTAACCTACGGTCAATCAAATCAATCCTTGAACTTGTGTACCAAGAACTCTCCCTTTCTCTAGCAAACTCAGAAAACCCCTCAGCTGACATTGCCTGAGACTGCTTTTTGGAAAGGTAAGTCTGTGTCTTCCAGCTACCACACTGCTTCTTACAACTTCCTTAATGTACACGTGGCTTCTCCTGAGAAATACCAGGCAATGAACAGCTTTTTCGTTAATGTTCAAGCACAGCTGCCCTCTGGCTCTGTAAGAACTGAATCTATGTCCACAAGACTGCAGATTGGGCTGTCTTAAAAAGTCCCCTGGAGATAAAGGCAGTGCAGACCAGCCATGGAGTAAGCCATGTTTTCCGCTATCCCTACTCACACCCTGTACTACCAGCCTGCAAAACTGGTCCAAGGGACATCAGAAGCAGACATCTGAAGAAAGGGAGACATCTGAACGGGGAGAGGAGGGCAAGCCACACTGTTAGATCTGATCCAGCTCCCACTGAAATAATATTCGTCTTCTGTTCACAATACACGCTGAACTAATTCAAAACCAATCTATCTACTATCATCTACTGCTGCAAAATGCCATAAATCACCATCATCTTCTCAGGTAGCGAAAAATAGTAAGGTAGCACTCATCCAAATGGCATGCCTTTAAATGTTCACAGCCTTTGAGGGAGCGTGTCCTAAAGTGCCTTCTCAGATCCAGGAACAGGGAATGTTTTGACACTAATTTTAATATGTTAATAACAACTTTACTAAGTCTGTGGAAAAAATACATAAGATGCAATTTTATTGTGCTTTCTGTTTTCCAGTGCCTCTGCTCATCAGTCTGCTAAAAAATTTTAATGGCTCAGGCAAACATCAAACACAAGACAATCTCCCACACTCAAAATGCAAGATGTCCTTTTAGTATTTTTTGTAAGACCCACATATTTTTACATTAAAATAATACTGTTGGATATACAAAAATAGTACTGAGGAGCCTTGTCCACTTTTTTATTAATTTTTTGCAAAATTCACAATGCATTCTAACCACTTAGGATAATACTGCAACCCTATCCACCTGGCAGAACACACGTCTGACCTGCAGCTATGCTTAACATAGCCATTTATCTGAACATGATTTTGAGAATTCGTCACCTACATTTAAAAAAACCAAAAACTATTTCAGGCAATATTTGGGAACAGTTCATTAAATATAGCTCAAATGAGAGCAGAACTTGGAAAAATTTTTGCAAAATCACTTTTAAAAATTTGCAGTTCAGCCCTCTCAGTACCTTTTAGCTGAGATTCATCATGTCTACCTTTACCACCCAGAAATCGAATTCTTCACCCAAGCTAGGCATCTCCTCTCACTTTTTTGTCAATGCAAAGATACAGTCACTCTACCTTAGGCCTACAATTCAATTCCAGATTTTGTATTCTTCCTGAGGGTGACAATACAATCAGAGGAGCTTTCCAGTGGATCACGAGGCACCTATGATTCGAAAACGCAATTAAATTAAATATGAGCTGGGCCTCAGCTCTATTTACTGGTAAAGAGAATCAGGCATTTAAAGGCCAGTGTTTCCTTTTAAAGTTTTCCCTTCTTTTTTTTTTAGTGTAGTTTTCACATTGTGATATCAGAAACTGCATTGCTAAAAGATACATTTTTTAAAGAATAAATGCATCCTCTTTAAAAAGTACTTTTAAAAGATACTTAGCCACGTGCTTTCAGAGTGCAAGAACTCCTTCTTCTGAATACAACCCAAGAACATTATGGAGAAACATCAACATCTGAGTCATGCAGTTGTCTGCAACTTTACCCATTTCAACCAAAACGAAGCTTCTTACCTACACAAGAATCACTCGAGATCCACTCATGGCATTCACATAGCAACAATAATATTGCACTTCAGGGCATTGTTCAGGTAGAAGAACTGTGCAATCAGTAAGTCACACTGAATAGTGTTTTCTGTTAAGCACTGGCTTCCTCTTTTAGCGTTTTTCTTCTAGATACACGGCATTGATTGCTCCACCACCACTCAGATTAGTGTGTAGATTTTTCTTTGGTATTACACAGGTGTTAACACTGCCTAAGAGTCAGAGCATTACTAATTAGGAAATCTTAGTGCCTTGGCTGATTTGGATTCTTATTGATTTTGTTTTTAATTTTCCTCCTTTTAGAAGAAGCCTGGGTACGCAGGTGGGGTGTGTTACAAAAAGCAGGGAAGAAAAATCAGTAGTGAGTGTTTATTGTTCCTTCTGAACTTTCTCAAGGATGAACTCAAATAGATTGTTTGGAGGAAGGTTAATGAATTTAGATCAGGGTTTATAACAGCTGCCAGCAGATGGGGAGAGGCTGTGGGGAGCAATCTGCCCGAGGTGAAGAGAAGCTCTTAGAGAAGCAGGAAAGCACATGCTGAGAATTCTGCCTTTTTGACAGGTCAAGTAAAGTGCAATTTATGAGATCAATAAACAGACCTGCCATTATTATGGATTAACCAGGCTTTCCTTCATCTAGAGACTTCTGCAGTATGGGAGAAAACACATAGGATTCTTGGATCTTCTGAAATAGGCAGTTTTAGGGGGAATGTGCAGGGAAAGGGGGAAAAGGGGACAGAATCACCACAGAAATTCAGCTTTTCCTACCCTCTGTTTCATCAAAATATTCCTATACCTAAGCCTCAATAAGAAGGTTCACCTTTTTTACAATACTAAACTCATTCATCACACAAAACTCCTAATGTGACCAGCCCACAGAAAAAATTAAAAAAAAAAAGAAAAAAAAATTGAATGTCTGATTTTTTTTCCTTAGAGAAAGAGAATTTTCCTCACGACTTCTCTATTAATCTCTCTCTCACTGAACACTTAGACGTGTGTCACCCTGTTCAGCTCTATACTGAAATGACAAAACAGGCGAGGGCCTCATGCAACTTTATTTTTTGTGGTGTGTGCCCTCCCTCAGGTCTGCATGTTGCAAACAGCTAGCATGCCCTGTCAGAGATGAAATCACGCTCCTTGGCAAGCTTAGGACATGGTAGTGCTGATATAATGGATCTGGAGCAATAGCAGTGTTTAGCAGCCAAATGATGAACACATAGCAAATTCTGCTATTATATGTGAGAGCATGATGTTAAAGTTCACAGGAGGAGAGAGGTTATCTTCATTGAGAAGTAGCATACAAGGGTCTGAAACCACTGACTACTGAAATTATAAACTTAGAGGAATGGCCTGGTTTTTGTGAAACGCTAGGAATCACAGAGCACCAGTCCTGACTGAGGTTTCTAAGAGCTACCATAATACCGATAATAAAGAACCTTATTGCTTAACCTTTTAGAACATATTCCTATATGAAAAAATAATGTCTTGCTTGAAGCCAGCAAAAAAAAAATTAGATTTGAAGAAAAGGTATTATCAGCACAAATAGAATAAAACAAAAATGACAGCTCTTGCTTCAGACCAGAAACCAAACTGTCATTGCTTATAAAGTGGTAGGTAGGTAGGACAAGGCATCAACCTCATGGCAGTGTTTGACTTAAAATGTGACAGTGGGAAATATTTTCTTGTGAAGATTTTGATTCAAGCAAAAAAGGCTTTTGTAAAAAAAAAACCAAACCAACTTGTGTGATGGGACAACTTGAAATCCTCAAATCATATCCTATATACACATATATATGGGCATATACACACATTTAATATTTTGTTCCAAGATTCTTGTCTATGTGTATTTATGGTGAAAATTCTACTACCTGAAAAGTAAGAGAAAGAGAGAGAAACAATATGCAAATGTCAGTAAACATTTGTTACAGCTATTTTAAGTAATTATTCTGTGTGGCTGAAATGCTAATTATTTGTTTAAGGAAAATGAAAAATAGTAATTTATTTAATGAAATAAAATTCAGTTAAAAAAAAGCCAAGATCACACACACCATCTGTCTTGTTTTATTCAGGTATACTATTCATTTACTTTTATCTGAATTTATCCAAGAGATCAGATGCCACCATAAACTTAGTATAAATATAAGTACATAAGTATTCTTGTGTATTTGCATACTTTCACAAGTGTCAGTAAAAGTACTGTGGCTGTCTTGTGGTCTATGCAGTCCTTCATTTTTGGCCCTTCTCTTTGAGGGCCTCGACAGGCCAAACAAGAAGAAAATAAAATATGCAATTTGAAAGAGTGACATGGTTTTAAGATGTAGTATTTCCTTACTATTTTTACAAAGGTAGGCAAGTAGGCTACTACAGACATCACAAGATGTTGGAAGGTGGCTTCCAAGCTTACAGCCAGGTATCTTCTTCTTATGCTCCTAGTCCCACAGGTCCTACCTTCAAACACTCATATTCCAATACCTGCAATTTTGGTAGCTACTTCCCTTGTCTGGTGCAATATTCATGTCTCCCATTTTCCCCATAGAAAACCTATATCCAAAAGTCTTTCCAGACTCCAGTGTCCAGCCTCGTGTCCTCTAGCTCCCCACCACAACCCTATTTTATTCCTCTATGGACTCACTCGCATCTACAGAATCCCAGTTTTCATGACTCATCTAGGAAGGATAAATTTTGGACAAGACTGAACATGCAGAACAGAGTAGGCTCAGAAGGGTTTCTGACCCCAAGTCAGGTACAATTCATTATTATTTAGGTAGTTCTCCAGTGCTGGAGGTGTGATGGCAGTACATCGAGGCAGATTTGAGGCAGTTTTAATCTTGTCTCAGCATTGTAGTGACAGTAAAATTACATAAATTTTAAGTTAAGCTGGCCACCAGCTGAAGGTCTACTCTCCCAGAGGCTACCACATCCTTGTTTTAATGATGAAGTTATACGAGAGCTACCTCCTACATAGCCTGCATCATATCCTGTTTGTGGAGTTACACGCTTCGCAAAACCCGGTTTGCAGACACAGTGGAGGCATTAAGTCACTTCATCTTCCCCCATAGAATCGTAGAATCATTAAGGTTGGAAAAGACCTCAAGGATCATCAAGTCCAACTGTCAACCCAACACCACCTAACCCACTAAACCATGTCCCTAAGCACCACATCTACATGTTTCTTGAACCCCTCCAGGGATGGTGACTCCATCGCTTCCCTGGGCAGGCTGTTCCAATGCCTGATCACTCTTTCAGTGAAGAAATTTTTTCTAATATCTAGCCTAAACCTCCCCTGGTGCAACTTGAGGTTGTTTCCTCTTGTCCCACCACTTGTTACTTTAGAGAAGAGGCCAGCACCCAGTTCAAGTTGTGATTTCTGTGTTAGACCACTTAGGGTATGCCATAATGCATTCGGAACAATATACTTGTGCAGATATTTAAATTGTCTTTGTTCTTGGCACAAAACTAATTGTGGTAATACAGAGCTCAGCAGGGTAGTAAAACCCATTGGAGAACCTGCTAACTATTCCGAGCTATTTGCCTATCCCAAGTCCCAGATCACTGCAGCTAATCACTGTGAGACAGACCCTGCATGATGCACAGTTTAGAAGCTCAGTGTAAAACAGAAAAAAGTGATACATGCTCTATTCCATAAAATACTTCTCAAGGAAAAATGTATTAGTAACAGTGCAATAAGAAAAAATATACTGGTCTTATTATATGTCTAGGGGACTTATGTATCTGGCAGTTTTAAAGACTCAGGTTCAAATGTATTTGTTATAAATTCTACCTCTCAGAACAAGCTCAAGTGTAGCTGCAGCAAGGTACAGTGTCATCTTATAGACAGGAAAGGGATGTGAGGAAAAAAGCTGTAGTCTTTTAAAAAAAAATAATGTAGGCTGAATAATGCCCTCCCTGTGCTGGTACGTTACATCTTTCTGGGATATTTGTGGGTTATTTTCCCTGCCTCTTCTATGAAAGTATTTTAAAGTTGAGTTACTTGCAAATCACATTGTTTCAAGTGCAGAAATCGGATCTCAGTTATGAGTGTTTACCCAGGTGGTAGACAGTGTTCCTATTAGTTACTCATGCACGTGTTTTATAATAAGTTTTTGTCTGACACCAAGGGCTGCAGGCCTGCCTGTTCTTTACAGTATAAAGCCAAAATTCTTCAATCAATGATCTTATAACACAGTCTGAAGGGCTAATGAATGGTGAGGAGACAGTGGGTGGGATGAGAAGAATTTGACTATCCTTCATCTAAATATGCAGCACTGCCTGTCTAATAGATTCTTGCATTATCTATCTAGGTTGTTACTTCAAATCACCTTCCAGAAATTTCAGTGTGTACTTTCACTAGCTTATGGATTTTGGAGCTGCTGGAAAATGAGAGGGAGAACCTGTGGAATCTCAAGGCAGGCAAGAATCCCATCAGAACTAAAATTTGGTGGTGGAAACAATCTTGCAGCAATTAGATGCTAAAGAACAGGAAACATAGTTGTCACAGACTGCTCCAGTACTTTTCAGCCATCATAAAAAGAGTCCGGTTGCTGTATAGTTAGATAGCAAAAAGGTCTAATGGTTAGATGGCTACAGACCCATTCCTTTCTTTTCCACTGCTGTTTTACTCTGTCTTTCCTTGCAGCTTTTTTAAAATTAAATGTTTCAGCTTCAGCATTTGAAATGGTTTTTCATTTCATAATTAAGCTGTATCTTCAAGGGGTTAAAAAAGCATGGGGAAAAATTGTTAGTGTCATTCAAACCAAAACACTTTTCTCTGGTTTGATGTTATGCCATTTTATTGAGAAGAGTTGCAAAGATATATTAGCCAAACAAAAAATCAGTTACTAAAAAATATAAACAAATGTAGAACTAGAATTAACTACATACAAGTACACAACAATTTTTTGAGTTAAGGAATAAAGTACAATTTTTTTTTTCCAAAGTTTGTTACATAGCCCATAGTTAAAACTACAGCTGTAAATAAAGTTTCATAAAGCAAGATAGACAAAGACTCTGAGGACTGCCTTTATTGATCTACTTTTATGCACTCCTAGAAGCTAGTATGGATAAAGTGTCCCATCTCAGCGTTTGAGTTTTTTTTCAATGCTTTTCCATGATTACTGCAACCTATAACTTTGGATACTTTAATATACACATCTCCCTACCATGCATAGTATAAGGTGTGTGAGGTGAGATGAGAGAAAAAAAAAAAAAAGATTAATTCCTCACCAGCAGAAAAGGGAGTTCCTCTGGGCTTTGCCTTTTTTCAGGCATTGGAAGGTTCAGCATTCAGTCTAAAGCAGCTCAATAGGATCCCTCAATACCAATATAAGCACCTCTGGAGTGAGATTCACCCACCTGAAGTAAGGTATCCAAAGCAGGTGATCTGAATTACCTTTCATTAGTTATAGAGAAGCCTAGATAATACATTGTGAGCTTTTGGAAAGCAAACATAAGACAAAATTAATTGTGTTTCTTGCTGTGCAATGTTTGTCTCCAGTAACATGAAAATAAGCATGGTATTTAAACAGTAAAATCCTTTCATTTTCTACAGATGTTTGGAGTTCCTGGACTAAAAATTGTTGGCAAAAGTTAAAAGAAGTATTTATAAATGATGCTTAAGGACTTTTTTATATACATAGTTAATGTCAATGACCAGGCTTCTGGACCACAAGTGTAGATTAAACTACTCCCCTTGTAATGATACTTGATTCTTAACTGTAAAGTTTTTTTTCCTACAGCTCCAAGAGTTCAAAAAGTACCACTATCTTGTCAGAAACATAAAACTATTTTTTCTGGTCTTACACATTTTCAGTTACTGGATCTGTGTGCTGCATCTTCTTAGGGTAGAGAAATAAACAAAAAATAATCTCCTAGTACTGCCTTAAAACATAAACATTTCCATTGTGCTTCCTTTTAGAGGCTGAGTGTTCATAGTTCTACTTAGATCAGTCATCCTGTGCAGGTTCCACATTACCTACCTGTCTTCCTCCACTTAGAAAAAACTGCTGTGCTCATTGAATTATTAAGACTTCCATCCAGATCTGTCCTCTATACTTACAACATTATTACTTAATTGGAAAATGATTTAGCAACAGGCTGTGAGTAGAAAAAAATCAATAGACCTTGATAATGAGATCTGTCCTACATGTTCCTAATCAATTATTCAAAAAAACTATGTATATTACAGGAGGTGCTGCACATGTTAGTAATTTTGCAAGCCAATGTTTTGTATTCCTATTTTACTAATAAGGTCTTGTGAGAAAGCGTGAACTCTGTTTAAACTATCATTCATCTTCATTTCATATCCTGCCAAGTTCCTAAGCAAGACCAAAAGGGCATGAAGCCTTTGTGAAATAATAAACTATTCCTTACTCTGAAGGCTGATGATATTATCTCTGCTTCACTGATAGAGCATCTGCTTTCTACCTCATTAATCACAAACATTAAAATGCTATAAACCCTGTTCTTGAATCTTAAAGAAACAATATTTAGCTTATGTTGGTCTTATCTTTTTGCTAGGCTCTGCTCTGCCTACTGTCAGAATTCAGTGTATTTACATATAATTCAGCGGTATATACACAGCAATTTTTCACTCTTCTTTTGATATGTTGTCTTGTGATCAGATTATTTCACTTTTGAAGAAACAAACTCCATTGACATGCTGATTAGACAGATTGTCTGTGATAGTAATTTTATTTTTACTTTTGCTTCGTTAAGTCTTTTAATGCACAAGAAGAGCACCTGGGGTGACAAAATGCCATTTAGACCTTGACCTGTGCTGGGTACATTATAACTGCACTGTCTCACAGAAATAACAGCAACCTCAACCTGAAAGTTATGTTTGGTTCCCCTTTGCTCTGGTGTCCCCAGTAACAAAGTCATAGTGTGATTACTAATTTCTGCAGTCCACAGGAAAATTCATCTTCCTCTCTCAAAATTATAGAAAGTGATTTACAAGAATGTAGTCAGGAAAGCAGGCAGTTACCACCATGAATACAAAAGAGACATTTCTAACGATTCAGCACCTTTTTCTCTCCATTCCTCTGTATTAATGCATTTTTCAGTCACAGTTCAACCATACAAGTCTTCGGGTATGGTAAGTCATGTGTGATACCCAACAAAGAAGTAACAGTGATCATGGCACGTATCTGAAGAGGCAGAAATGTTTATCTAGATGCATAATATAATTTACAAAGTTCTTAGTATACTGAATTTGAAGCTGTTATTCTTCATCAGCACAATGATAAATACATTTAAAGCTTCCTTAGGAGGTCAGTGGTAAGGAACTTTAAATGCCTTGAAATGTCCACTAATTCATTATAATCCAATGTCTATTTGATTACTTGACTGAAAGCCATAAGTACTGTGAGCGTCATGTTATCAGTGATCATATCATACTTCTATGAGGCCTATGTCTTTTATAAGGGAAGGCAAATGATTTACGATAAAGGTGAACAGCTGGAGAATGAAACTATGACTTTTTATGTCTTTTCTTAAACCATGTTTCTTCACATTTGTTTTGATGTTAATGTCTTGGATATAAAGGTCCACCAGCAAAGACATAAAAGATACAGTGATCTGCAATTAATGGCAGCCATAGGAAATGCCATTAAAGAGGGCTCAAGGCTGGCCTTGAGAACCAATGAGATCCTCAATGAATTGTTTACAGAAAAAAGCCTGAGATTGATGCAAAATCACATGATTAATGATGCATGGTTTGGGGTGGTTTAATGGCAACTGCATTTTATTTGTGTTTTGGATTCTCAATTGTTGGTACGGATTTGGATGAGTCTTTCAAAATTTCTCCGCAAGAGGAGGGCTAGAAACCAGCTTTGCTAACAAGATCGGCAATTCAGCATCTGCCACGGGGGTTTCTAAAAACCACTAGATACTGAGGAGACTGGCAAAAAAGATAAATAAGTTGCCAATATCACCTACAAAAGGCTGTTCTCCAAGTGACCGAAGTTGATACCTCAATAAAAAAAGAAACATCAAGTTCAGAACTATCATTTTTACAGAGACATTCTCACATACTGAAAGTTTTATAGCTAACTCTTATTTAATTTTAACCAAGTCTATTCTTGTTGACCTCGTTATCTTTATGATCATTGGTGCACATTTCACAGTTTGTAAAGTTCACAGCAGTGTTTATGTCAATAACTACACTTGATTAACAACTTTTAGATGTCATATTCCTTGTGCTCTTGTCTTTCATTTTGGATGCTGGCCTTCTTGATTAAGTAATTACGAACTTTATGCTGTCAGTGGTTGAACTGGCCAGTTCCCAAAGCAACTAAAGATGACAAGGAGAGGCTAAGTCATTTTTTCAATACAAACAATTATGTTTCTACGAGTCAATCCAAACTCAGTAGCTGAGTCAGAGGGACAATTCAGGGAGAGTTAAATATGTATTTATTTGACCATCTAATTTACTAAACATGAGCACAGTAATATATGGAAAATGCATCAAACACAAATTCAAAATCATTCTCATACAACTCACACAGTGATAAGCAAGACTTGTTTCTGTAGCACAGTCATAATCAGGGCCCCATGTGCCATCCATGAGAAAGAGAATTCTGTTCCAGTTCGGATTCTGATCTTGTGCCCAGCACTGAGCTTAGTTGAGCTAGCTTAGCTACCACACCTACCACACTATTGTATATTATTGTGTGGCTAAATGAGTTATCTCATAATGAAGGCAAAGGGGGCTCCACTTCCTGTCTGTATGGAAAGCAGACAGGTACAGCTTTACCTCAAGATAGAGTTCACTCCTAGTGTTGGACCACACGAGTCCCTCGTCACATCACAAATTATCAAAACTGAGCAAACAGCTGATGATTACTTCAACCTCAGAATCTTTAAGAAAAGCATCAAATGTCTTATCTTTGGCCTTTATTTCTCTCTGTGTCTCTGTTGCTAAAATTTGACATTTTAAACACACAGTGTCATCTCTGCTTTGAGGAGGTCCACAGTAACACACCTGTCCACAAGCTGGGAAATCCTGGTCTGGTTGATGATTACCACACTATTTTTGCTCTCTCATCCCAGAGTTACACCTAAAAAGAATTAGCACATGAACAACTGCAGGGATCTTGGACATATTTTGACCCACTACCCGCACACTAATCTGGCTCAGGAGCCCACAGCTGAGATAACACTTTTAAAATTGCTGAGTGCTCTAACCTTGGCCTGCAACACAGAGAGGATGATAGAAATAACTTTTGCCGATAAGTGATTTTGATTATTATTCTCTCCAGCCAAGTACCTAAACTGTTTGGGACAAGAATATGTTGCTACATAGGGAAATAATTTTTCAATTAATTATAAAGCCAGACAGAAAGAGTAATGGAGTTGATGTAAATATTTGACCAAGGCCATTTAGAAAGCCCTGAGGTATTTCTGAAACCAATAGCTGGATATCACAAAATCAAAACTGCGGAGTGCAATTGATTTGGTTCTGGAACAATTCCCAGCTCTGCCTTGCATAACAAATAGGTGCAGTTAATAGCACATGTTTACACAGAGTTTTATAGCTCAGGATTGCAAAGTAATAACGGGTTAGCTTTTCCAATAGCCCAGAATAGTGAGCAGTTGTTAGGCCTATAAGAACTGAGAGAGTGAGAGGCTTGCCCAAAAACCTTTGCAAGATACAGAAGAAGAGCTTGAAAAAAAGTCTAATTTATGACACTCAAGCATGGAACTTTAATATAAATTGATCTTTTTCCCCAACTAAATGTAAATAGACACTCCTTTTAAAACTGTAGTGCATTCTAAAACTCTTTCAATTCCTTTAGACCTTCTGTTAGTCAACATTTGAGAATGTCACTAGAAGCACTGGTTTTGACCATAAACTGCAGGAACAGCAGCTCACACTGGAGGATTGCGAACCTGCTCTGATCCAAACGCTGTTCAGCCACACTGATGTGATCAAGCTAACCTGCACATCCTCCCAGCACTTCTTTAGGAGCAGGTACAGCTCTGCAAACCCAGCCATAGAGTTTCTAGTCCAGTGCTGCCTTGTGTCCTAAGCTGCCTGAACAGAGGATGGGCACAGCTGTGTGGTACCTCTGCTTTGGACAACCACATGAGGTGGACGGTGTTCCTCAGATCATCCTTGAACTCTTCAGCAGGGCATACCCCAAGCTTTTTCCTCTAATTAATGCTTTCTACAGCTCAACCTTTTTCTCCTGTTTGTTAAACCAAGATGCTATTAAGGAACTGTGTAAGACCCAGGACCAGTATCCTTGGATTCATAATGTCTATTATATTATTTATTAAGTAATGTTGAACATATCTATAAATGTAAGCTCATGAAAAGAGAAGCTCCTGCTCCACTATATATTTCCATATTTCTGCAAAGCTGTCATTATTTCACAGAACATTTCACATTGCAACAAATATTTCTGGCTCATAGGAGTTTCTGAAACAAGAAAGAACATGCAGGTGTTGTGAAAGTCTCTCAATGTTTTGTTTAACTAAGAAATGTGTCCTCTTACTGAAATCTCTGTCCCATGGCTGGACAAATAGTGCTTGCACTCCAAACATTGCAACAGCTGGAAGCCCACAGTATTCCTGTCACCACCAGCCGTACAAACGAAAACCAAAGCAAAACTGAGGCTCCTCCTGGCTAAACTAGTCGGAGTTATACTAAGGTATTCTCAATACAAAACTGACAATCAGTAGTTCCCAAATGCTGATAATGACAGCAATAAAAAGAGTGACAGTAACCACAATTGTAATAATAATAATTATAATAATAATAATAATGATACAGCTGCATACCTCAAGTTGCATTTAAAATAGCTTAAACAGAATAAAACTGATAAAACCAGATTCAGCATGTCACAGTCTGATGCATCCGCCCAGGAAATTCAGATACACTTAGCTCACCGCAAAGCCAAGAGAAAACAATGAAAACACTTGCAACAGATTCTTGTTAATGGGATATTTATGGGCCAGTGCTTAAACTGGAAAACAGAAGCAGCAAGAAGTGCCGATTATTGTTCTCTAAAAGTTAAAATGTTGTTTTTCAGTTTTTCCAAATTATGACACTGAAAAGTTAGTGAAAGATATAATCCAATAATAATCACAGAAATGGGACATTAAAACAAACCTGCCAAGCTGAGGGAAAGCCAGTGTAAATCAGCAAAGTAACACTGACATCAACGGGATTATATCAAATTACACCCACCAAGCATTTGGCAAAAAGAGCAAGGAGCAAAGAGAATAAAATTGTGTCTACAGGGATGCCTGAAAGCAAAAGACAAGTAAAAATACTGTATGGGATATAGAAAACTACACAATTCATAATTATTTCAAAGTGGAGTAGGAAAATATTGTAGGATAAAAGTTATGAAAACAGATAGAATACCTATAACTGTTAGACAGAATTCAGGTTTTTGAATTGGCTACTGAGGTGTGGATAGTATTTTCTACTAGATCAAAGTTATCTAGTCCTTTCACTTAAATACACAGAGATTTTCATCCAGATGAATCAGTGGAACTATTTTTTACTACTCTGCATGTAAGTTTCTGGTCCCCAGGAATCCTGGGATCCACTCTTGCAGAACATGCAAACAAATGTTCAGGAGAATTAAAAATACAAGAAAAATAAACTGTTCTATCAAGCTAATTACACAAACACTATCAAGACACAGTATCTCTTAAGCTTGAAAGACAGCTGGCTTCTTCAGAATGTTTTTGTCAACAACAATTTTCAAAACATTGCATGTTCACTTAATTGTTTTATTATAAGATTTTTTTGTCTGTGTGAGATTCATGTCACCTGACTTTCAATGTCTGTAATGTATACATCTAGCCCACAGAGTGTCCCACTCGGTTTGACGTGGTCAGCCCAGGAAAGTACAGTTCTTCCAGAAATGCTTTGCAATATCAACCAGCCTCATGTGGATGTCCCAGATGCCCTACAGCATTTGAAACAGCACCTGATGCTTGTATTTAGCAAATTAAGCTCCACTTCTGTGGTCAGATTTAACTTGCAGATTCAGACACATTTAGGTGGACAAGTTGTGAACCTAAGCCATCATGACAGTCTGGGGAGAGATGGGTGGTCCCAGGTGGGATTTCATACTTAAAGATAGGCATCTAATACTGTTTGAGATGGCATAGGATACCCTAAGATTTCCAGACAGGCATGGCAGGTTTGACAAAGGCCTCAGGGAGAATAACCTCATTTCTGAAGAAGCACTTGGAAGTTGGGCCAAACATCCTTTTTTTTTTTTTTTTTTAATACATGTCATGAGATGCTAGTCACAGGTTTCTGAATCCCAAGTCAAGCCCATGCAGTCAGCAGAGAGTTGAGAGCAGTTCAGACACTGGAGTGTAGGCATCTGCCTTGTGGTGAGACCAACCAACTCCACAGCTCCATGCATTTCAGATTAAAGTTCCATTGTCCATAACAGTTCATAAGCCCATCTTACAGGTGAACACACACATGCACCTAAATTTAGGTGTCTAAACATTGAAGGTCATTCCCATATTGCATTCCATAGTTAATGGAAAAAAACAGGCACTACTCCACAGCAGCTATCTGATCTCCTTTAGACCATAAAGCAGCATTAAAGTGAGCTTTTTTTCAAGCAGAAACATTTTAATGGAAAATTCTACTCAGTTAAAAAATCAACATTTTCTTTTTAATTCAGATTGGAGACAAATTTCTCATTCTCAAGTCCTTTTCCAAAATGGAGCTCCAATCTTAAATGTTCAGTGTATTCATTTTCAATACGCATTCATTTAAGCAATATGTTTAAATGTTCCATACATTATTTAATCAGTTTTCTTTTGTCTTCAATTTCTTTTACATAAGGCAACATATACCTCCAGAAATGTTAGAAATAGCTTTCTTTTTTGTGGACACATGCTTCTCAACTCTCCCAGTATCTGCAAAAAAAAAAAGAACATATTTTCATAGGTAATGGGCTGATACTGTGAGGGGGAAGTCACTAAGAAAGACTGAAGTGCACAAACACTATGGCTCACAAAAGTATGTTTCCACTTAGATGTGACTGAATAACCCATTTGTCTGCTCTTTTTCTCCTGAGATATCAGATTCTTTACTGCATCTGAATGCTTTGTATCACAAAACTTTTTAGCATTAAAAATAAAGGGTGTCCACAGCTGGCTTTTCTTTTGTCCTTTTTTCTGAATTCTGTTTGCTTCCCTCATCCCCCTTCCTCATTTTCCCCCAAACCAAATCCTACCTAATGGGGCCTCACTTTTTGCAAACGCCGCCTGTAGAAATATGTTTCACACTGAAGGTGAACAGGAGCCAAGTGTAAGTTTCTTCCCCCTTTATGCTAACAATGGTGTAAAACTCATGTGTTTTGCGGTGCCCATACATCTCACACAGCTCTAGCCGTGCCGGAGTTCCCCAACCCCTTGTGCTTACACCACCTTTCGAACGACACAAAGCTGTTAATTATTTTTCAGCACTGCAGATGACTGGTGCCAGAGGCTTGTTTAGTTTCTCTCTCTTGATCACTGCCACACAAACTCATCCTGCTCCTTGCAGTCGCGGCACTGGGTTCTGTTTTTATGACACTAATCCTCTTGAACCATTTTGCCTAGTTTCCTCTATACCAATGCTTCTCTATGCAGAGATCCTTACCCCTCCCTGAGACTGGGGGAAAATGCTTGGTCAGAGGCTCTGGTGGCTGCCTCAGAGGGTCCTGGAGCTGCCAGGTCACCAGTGTGGCCATACTTCTCCCTGCTGCCCAGCGACCATTGCACCGTGTCTGAGCAGCCCAAAGGTGCTGCAAAGACAGACACAAGTGCAATGGGGAACATTCCTACATCAAAGTCTTCCCTAATGGAGTCTTGGGTAGACTCCCAAGTCCACTCTTGTTTCATGGTTCATTTGCACCAAACAGCAGAACATGAAGATCTTACTGTATAACAACCAAACAGCCATTGAACAGAGTCCAACTCCACTTCCACAACCTGAGTTAAAATTATAGGTGTCTTGCCCAAGCAAAAGAAAGAGAGAGAAAATTCACTCCTTTCTTCTTTTTCATCTGCTTTGAATTGCCATTACCCCTTATACTGCACATATTTATTCCTCCTGTCACCACTTCTCCTTGGTAATTTGCCTCCCTCATAACATGTAGAGGCTTAGTACCAGCATTCTCCAAGATGTTAAGGTGAGCTGAATTGACTTCTGTTGTTGTGGTTACACACTTGAACAGAAAACTACAAGTAAGACTTTCTTGTAAATATACTTGTATTTCCTGCTTCCAGTCTTGGCTGCAACCCAGAAAAACAGAGATGTATGAGAACATGGAAAAAATGTCACGTTTAGAGAGAAGGAAAGATTTCTTTTCTATATCTTAAAAAAAAAAAAAAAATCATTATTCTCATATTTTACTTTCTTTTCAAAATATTAGAGAATTATTTACTTGGAGATAGCTTGTTTTTCCCCCAGGACATGCCACAGATTAGCAGCAATGAGATTTGGAGCACAATAGTACTTCGAAGTCACAGTCCTGAACCAGCATCCATTTGTGCTAGGAAACGTAGGAACACTTTCAACATGGCTCACCCCAAGAGTTTATAATCTAAGGACTAGCAAAGAGTAATGTAGGCAGCTCTATTCCAGCTGCTGTTTAGCCACTCCATAAAGTAGCACAGTATAACTCTTGAACAGTATTTGCCAAATTTTAATCATTTAATAGTTGTAGAGGAGACCTAGGGTGACAAACCCATTCCCAGCCTGTGCTGTAAAGGTGAACACACATCTGCAGAGCCATTGCCTGTTTCATGGCACGGACTATGCACTACACCAGGTGGCATTAATGCTTGGAGCTTCATAGGTAGCTAGACTGATTAAATCCAGCTACTAATTATCTGTTTTAGTTTACCCCAAGCAAATAAGGTGTGTGACCCATCATCTTTGATAGGAGCTTTTTCAATTTGACCACCTGACAATCTGTGTAAAAGGTGGACAATGACAGTATGTACCAGCACTTAACCTCAGAGTTGCAGAGGATGTTAAGAGAGCAGAGCGGAAGACAGAGCAGACAATCTGAACATCCTGTTGTGCTGGAGGTACTTGTGCGGACAATCAGAGAAACTTCTTGGCTTAGTGTAAGGACTAGTATCTGTGTCTAACTCCAGAGCTCACTGGCACTAGAACCAACATGAGGTAAACTGATTGGGCTCTGTCGAAGATTCACCTGAAAAGATACTACATGCCAGAAAAAGAAGAAGCCAAACATTTGGTAAATTATAGTCATTGTATTTACCATCTTTGATCCAATGGTCTGTGTCATCACTCTTAAAGCTTCTTCTGCTGGAGCATTAGCTATTAAGTTTATTGTCTACTTACTAATGAGAACTTCATTTAATCATAATTTCAGTCACATTGTTTTCCTTTTGGGGACCAGCCTTGAAGAAACTATTTCACCTTGGTCTCAGGAGACTAAGTTTGTGCAGGTTCATTAACTTAACATCTCAGAGCAGAAACACCTTTTTGCCATTTTTGTAATTTCTTCTTTTCTCATTAGCAGCTTCTGTGTTCCTGCATATTTCCTATGCCACTCGCACCTTCTTCTACAGCATAAATCCTTCCTTTAAAATCCCTTATCCACAATTTATTATACCAAAAGATATAGCAGAGCCCACTGGATATTTCCTTTTGTTATGTGAGTCTGCTTTTTTGCTAAACTGATGTTGAATAAGGGCAAGAGGCATAAAGGCATAAAGTACTTAAACTTAGTCACAAATAACACATTATGCAATTTGTTATGGGACTTACACTGGAGAAGGCTTTATTACCAGATTAATAGATGTTATTACCCCTCCAGAAATTCAGTGCTCTTTATTACAGTAGGAAGAACATACTGCACAGAAATGAACATGAACAAGGAATGAACTGCAACAATAAATATTAAAAAATATTTTTTCATCTAAAAATTGAGATGAGGACCTTACCTTGTCTAAGGACTGTACTGTTTGAGAAGCAAAGGCCTCAGAGGGAGCAGAGCAGTTGAGAAGAGAAGTAACTCGGTACATATTATACTTTACAAATGTTTATAAATATTATTAGATTTGAAGCCTAGAAGAACTGTTGTGATTATCTAATCTGACACTTGCATATCAAGGGAGCAGGTCTCCACCTGCTAGTTTCTGCAGCAACGCCACAGTGTCTGTCTGCATTAAAGCATTTATAAAAAAGACACACACTCATAATTTTAAAATATTCCTAGTGATAGAAAGTCTGCCACAAGTCACACAATATTAGCCCAATACTTACTTTCAATGTTAATATTTGCAGTTCATTTCTAGTTCTGTTATGAAGCTTTTAATTTCATGAAAGTTTCTTACCTTTAGCTCTCTTCCCACCACTGTGATCAGATTAGGCCACTTTTTACAGTTGGATTTCACCTCCCTCATGAAAATACTGGTTGATGCGATAAAACATCTCTTCCCCTTCTTTTGCACATGCAGATCTCATGGGCCTTATGAAACAGAGGATCATCACTGTAGCTCCTCCAATTCCATCCTTCCTATTAATCTCCTTTCTAAAGTATAAATGCACTAATGAGCCTTAGTACTATGGCATGGATGCTACTTACTGTATTTGCAGAATACCATTCCCTGCTCCTGCCTAACTTTCTCTAGTCTTATCCACTGATCTTTTTTCCTTGTAGCATCATGGTAAAACCATATTCAGACAGGTCTTTACCTGAGTCTGGAAGGCCTTTCTCACCTTCCAGAGCATTGTGTGACATAGTGTAAAATTGACCTGTGTTTTTTCTTCCCAGATGTGTGACATTTTATTTCGTAGTATCAAAGCAATATTTTCAGTGTTTCTTAGCCAAATAATTCACATTGGTCTGTATTCTTTATTTATCCTATTAATAACTTCTCTGCTAGTCTTTGTGATATATATGTCTTACCAGCATTTATTTTATACTTTCTTTAATACTGCTGACAGAAGTACTAAATAGTATTTGGCCTAGAAACGCATCACAGAATGATGAATTCCCATATGTAACACTTGGAGATCTATCAGTAAAACAGTTTTTTATTTCATTTACATACTACTACATTATGTTAGTCATTCTTCTTGACAGTTTCCATATTTGTGTGTACTGTCTACATCACTTTCACCTTCTTTGTGGCTGGACAAACACATAAATAATTTCTGTTTGAAAACCATGATTCTGGAAACAGAGTGGAGTGTAGCTGAATACTATAGGACACAGTGCATCTTGTTATTTTCCTAAATGTGTGGGGAACTGGACCATATGTCTAACATGTATTTGAACATTTTCTCAAAACTTCCATATTTAAAAGAGATCTGAAAGCCCTGAAGGATTTGTGAAATATCCAAATGTCCAACCTACTTAACACAAGATTCCAATTTGTGTTTAGTAACCACTATTTCTACAGTGCCTTCACAGTCATTGTAGAAACAGCACCTATGAAGGAAGGGAGATCCTGCCTCTTAGGAGCTAGATTTCTCTCTTGAAACTGGATATCTAGACTAAAAGTGTTGCCCAGGCCCCCTAGGCAAGGAAGGAGAGATGTGCACATTCAGACCATTTTACATACCCTAATTCAGATAACAATTTTAGAATGGGATTAACTGTCTTCTGAAGGCAACTATGTCTCTCTGTAGAATCCTAGACAACTAGCTTGTATTAAACAACTAATTATTTATAAAAGTTGAGATGAATATAGATGTAGGTGTTTAAACTTTGATGGATGACAGTTCCTGCTAGAGCCTTACAAAGGATTCCGCTTTCTTCCACTACTACATACTGAAGATAAACAGGTGCTCACAGTCTTTATAAGCACTTTACTAAAACATATGCACAAGTCAGATGCCTATATTAGGCAAGACATTTACTTTTATCAGGTATCACTCTAATATGATTAAATAGATTTCAAGTTTTACATGTCCTATTTTTAATAAAATCTTGCTAAATGCATTATTTTTACTATCTTATTATTTTCCAGATTAGCCTTTCCCCAGTTTTGCCAAAGATCAGTGACTTCTCTCTCATTGCCAATCTCATTACCAATCAATACCAGCATGTTTTACTGATTTCTGAAGGTTTCTTGAAGCTCCTCAGTACTGCAAGTTTTGTGAATAAGTGAAACAAATTCAGTCTCTTCACTCTGACTCCTTTGGCACTGAAGGGTGGCAGTCCTCCTGATTTCATAAAAATATTTAGTTTCCATTGTTTATGTTTATGGTCCTCCCTATCTGCTGTCTCAGTACACAGTATTTCCTTAACGCTCCATCACAGGAATACATCATCCTGCTTTTCTTACGGAACAGATCAAAAAAATATTTGTTGAACACTTCCTTTTCTATGTTGTGATTACTACTCTTATCTAGTGTCAAACTGATACAATTGTTATCTATTGTTTGTTCCTAACACATTTAAGAAATTCTTTACTGATTTTAACCCTTCTGGTCACAGGTTTTCATTGATACCTTGAGTTTCCCTGATTGGTTGTCTGTTTTTCCAGTGATATTTACTAACATTTTTTAATATCAGTTTAAACACCTTTTCTTAACCTGTTCTCAAAACTAGAATAGTTTGAGCTGTTGGATCTGAATATCTTATTGCATGGACAGAGAAATGGTACCGTGGGAAACCCCCGGTAAATACAGATGTAACAGATGAAGAACAGCCCAAACACAGTCAAGATAAAGGACGTGCCTTGTAACTCCACTCCTCTTCAATTTTGTGTAGCACCCCGGTCGAACGGGGTCTCTATCATTCTTTTGACATAACTCCTTGTGGCTAGGATTGTCTTTCTGGATTTTTAGCACATCCATATTTGTTGCATAACTAAAATTGAAATTTAATTGCAATTATAAAATATAAGTAGCGCAAAAAATATGGGCAAAAATATAGGAGTCTTGCTGCTGAGTCTCCCTTAGTTTCCTCCTGCTGCTTTACACCACCTCCTTCCTGCACATTTGCATATTACAACCCTGTTCTCCTTTTACTTTTCAACCAGGATTTTTTTTTCCTTCCTTCTTTCTTTTTTTTTTTTCTTTTGTCCATGACTGCAACATATCAGAACATTGGTTTTATGTTCAGAACACTGAACCAGAAGTTGTAAAGCTCCTACTGTTTCTTTTTCTTAAAGCAGATTTTGCTGTTGTAACAAGCTGGCACAATGCTGAGAAACACGGTCAATCAGCAGTGTGCATTTCAGTTTTTCCCTTTCAGTTTACCACAGCTGCTCACATGTCAATCAAACCCACTTGTTATGAATAGATTTGATGTCTGCAGAGATTAAAAAATCCAGACCCCATGATGCAATCCTGAGACCCAAGTGGAAGGATATAACATATGAAAGCCAGGTTTTGGTGAACCATCATAGCTCTATCCAAATGTCTGGAGGGACCCAGATATGTCAGACTCTTCTATATCTCAGTGTATCACATTGTCAAACAGAAAAATCAAAACATTATGAGCAAGGCTAGCACCATATGACTGTAATCTTTATGAAGCCAGATCAAGCCAAGAACACACAGATTTACAGCCCACTTTCTAATTCAAATATGAATGAGTCTGCTCTTCTTTTTACTCTGTAGGACTACATAAGAGTCTGATTTTCATATTCCAAAGGCAAAAGAAAATGTACTTGCATTTTTATAGGACTGACTTATGAACAACTTCTAACCACCACCTAAAGAGTTGCTTGTCCTGCTAGCACCCTTACCCCTATGTAAAAACTGTATGACTTTTTGGAAACTAATATTCAGGGAATCAAAGTAAGAGCAAGGAATATAGTGTACGTACATTAGAGAAGAGGAAAATTTGGAGGCTTTTCATAGTACTAAAACTTTTTTTAAAAGCCCAATTATTTTCTAACAATCGTAGATTTTTTTAAGTTTAAAATATACTGAGAAGAAAACAAACTCATTGAGATTATTCTACATCCATGTCTGAGGTGAGCAGCTCACACTTCCTTCAGCTAATGGAGACAGAGAAACACCTCTAGAAGGGTGATTCTATTTATTCTATAAGGGAAGTCAAAGACCATATTTGCCTCCAATGAGTACACAATGAGAGTTTAGGATAACTCACTCAGAAAGACACATCTACTGACAGACAGAGAGTCACATTCAGCATTAGCTGCAACCTTGCTTTTCCAAATTTCCATTACTCTTATCCTATTTGTTCCCCTGTCTTTTCTCTTCCATATTCTCAGACACCCTCTGAATAACCCGCATTCCAAAACAATGCCACATAGCTGACCTTCAGTCTCTTCTCTGTGTGGTTCTCTTCCATTCCACAATTTTCCCCAAGGGCCTTTTAGCCTTCAGGTCATTCCTCTTCCAACGCAGGTGTCCATTCCACCAGAACCATGCCCATAGAGAGAAGGAGGACATTACAGAGCCATCGTCCTATTAGCAGTGGTTGCTGTCGCACCCATCATCCCCACACTGAAACCCAGGCAATGTGGGGCTGAGGATGAAAGATTGTTGCTAGTTAAGCTGCAGTGGGGTGATGGGAGTAGTCAAGAGGGTGGTGAGTTAGGACTGTATGGAGATTTATTAAAAAAAGAGAAATTATAAATGTTCCTGCCCACCATGATCTTAAACCCAAGACTAAACAAAAAAAAGATTGGTTTTGGAAGTAATCACATGCAAGCCTTCTGATATAGGCACATCTCACTCCCATTACTTCCAAGACCTTATTGTGGCATCTGTATGAAGGGGGCTTATAACAAAGACAGAGGCTTTTTACCAGGGCCTGCAGTGACAGGACAAGGGGCAACAGTTTTAAACTGAAAGACAGTAGATTTAGACTGGATATAAGGAAGACATTTTTTTAATATGAGGGTGGTGAGAAATTGGAACAGGTTACCCAGAGAAGTTGTGGATGCCCCATCATTGAAAATATTCAAGGTCAGGTTGGACGGAGCTTTGAGCAACTTGATCTAGTGAATGATGTTCCTGCCCATGGCAGTGGGGTTGGACTAGATTATCTTTGAAGGTTCCTTCCAACCCAAGCCATTCTATGATTTTATCATTTGATGCCTGGTCCGAATAATAACAAACTCCTGGTAGACCTGTTGGTAATGTTATGTTTACCAGCTTGACCTGTGTTGCCAACCTGTTTGTCTCAGACCTTCCAGTGACCAACAGAGCAGTTATGGAATTTCTACTTCAGGTTGCCCATTCCACCTCAGTTAGCTTCTCTGCACGTATGTCTGATGACACAGTCTTGAATGATATGATTTCATAACTTATTTTCAGTTCAGTGGATGAATCAGCAGTATAAGTGAGGTAATATTTTCTCTTTCCCCGCAGCATTCATGGTGCAGTTTTAAGCCCCATTTACTGGGAATCGTCCAAACTTTGCACAGAAGACAGAGTCACTCATTATCTTATGAGAGTTTCTACGGGCCTGTCTACACCATACAATGAAGGGTGGTGGTAAGACTCTGTGGAGAGCACTACCTGAGCCAGCTCTTGAACAAGAAGCTGTGTTGCCACATCAGCAGGGTGCTGCAACTGAAGTAATTATCTTCGTTGGAGTCAGAGCTAGCTCAGATGGGTGCAGTATTGTATTAACATGGCTTTTTTACTTTAAATACCTGCATGGCTATCCATGGGATGGATATTTTGGCAATCACATGGCCAGCTGGAGCAGCTTTGCACCATAGTCTGTTGTGGTGTAAATATCCCAAACAATACTCATCACCACAACACCAAGTAAGATATACATGTGCACAGGGGCAAAGCACTTTCAAGCCTGCATCTTGTCACTTCATCATTCTTTTAACCTCATTTTTAGTAACATTGGCTAATTCTCTGCAGTTGCTCCTTCCCACAAATGAACTGAAAAGCACTTCTCTTCAGAAAAATGAAATTAATTTAGAAAGTCTAGCCCAAGCCATCCTGGAGACCAAAGAGTAAACTAAAAACATTTTCAGAAATGATCAAGCAAGTTTTCAATATATTATGCTTTCACTAAAACAAATCTTTTTTTATTCTTATTGTAAGTGAGATTAATTTAGCCTTCAAAAATTTTAGTGATATCATTTTCTTTCTGAAAGAAGTTGTGGTTCTGAGGACCGTGGTGACTGATGTTAATGTTATCACTACGCTGTAAGTCATAAGAAAAACATATAGGCAAATATATGAAGACATCAATCACTACAGAGAATATCTGTACTTTGGAATTTAGTATTTATATGGCAGATACAGTGTGAATAATAGACCGTGCCCATTCCATATACTACGAAAACATGTTAGAGCTTCTCTATTAGAGACACAAATTAGTCATGAGCCAGCAGGTTTGAGAAACACAAAGAGGTAAATTACAAAGCAACGCGCAGGGATTTAGCTGCATGACTCCCATTAACATCAATGGGATTTAACTGTGTGACTCCCTGTGCACCACTTTGCAAATTTACCCTAAATTGACTAGCGTGGTAATTCCTGGACAGCATGCAGTGGGGAAGTGACTGCTTCTGTAAACACAAGGGACTGTTGATTCTCAAATGTCTCCATGCTGCACTCAACAAAGAACAAACATTCAAAGAAACATTTTATTCCCTACATCACAGGAGAACAGGAAATAAAGACACAGGCTCAGAAATCCTGCTCCATAGGGGACTTCAGTTCCAGAAATGCCATTTAGGGAAAACAAAACTCTGTTAATGATCCCTAAAGCTGTCAGATTCCTGACTTGCTGAGCCCAAAAAATCCAGTCCACTGGTACCACATAGGAACTGAGGCAGCAAATAAGGGTAATTCCTTCATTCCTGTACTAAAATGGGCTGAGAAACGCAACAGAAAATTTGATTCCAGTATTCTCTTCGATATTGCTCCTCCTGAAAAACTCTTTTCATTTGACCACAAGTAGTTTTATTTGTTTTCTGCTAATAAAGGTTTGTTCCTTTGCTTCCCTCTGGTCTCATAATACTTCTCTCAATCTTTCATTATTACATAGCTAAATGTTTCATTATTAGATAGCTGAAGCTAGCTCACCTTTTATTGTCTTTGCATACTAGCTTGAACAGTTGTATTCCTGTCTGAAGAAAGGAGTACAGATATCATTTGCACTATTTCCAAAAGCAGAGCACGCATGTTAAATAAATACAAGAAATGCACAGTCTGTGGGACAGCAGAATATTAGCACGCAGGTGCTGTTCATTCGTGAGTTGAGAGGGATGGAGATAATTGATGGAAAAATTTGGGAAAATGTTAGAAGTCATGCTTTGTAAACAAAACTTATGTCCCTTTCTTCTAACTGAGCAGTTATTTTTAAATTTTCAGAGGTACCTTTAGGTTCCTGTTCTATAAAAACAAAACCGTATCTCTCCTTGTCTTTTCCTTCACTTCCAGTAACAACACAAAGAAAAGCAGTCTCATGGCTCTTTCATTCCTCTGGCTTTATGTTTTCCAAGTCTTCAACGGTAGCTGGACTTTTCAGGTCTGGATGTTGGAGAGTCACAATAGTCTCCAAGCCTGTGAAAGGCTTACTTACATGGTGAGGACAGCGATATATATATATGCCTACAGTGTCACAGGAATATGGGTGTATCCATCTGTGAAAAATCAAAGTTCAAATGAAGACTATGGCCTTGCAAATCTATGTGACCATAGCAGCCATTCCCTCCAGTATGAGCCATGGAAAATAGTTTGCCAAGATAGTTCCTGGTCCAAAATTTCTCTTAGAAGAAAGTAGTACTTGAAAATCAAAGGCTAAGGTAGTATAAATCAGCATAGATTCACTAATGCTTGCTGTCCTGCAAATTGTCCCATCAGCTCTGTATTTGACTCACAGCTTATGACAAATCACTGTGATAAAATCCACCCAAATATCATTGTCAACCTGACCACATCAATTTTCTGTTTGAAATCATCCTTCTGGTCAAATCTTGGTCCCAGCTAACTCTAGCACATGAGGCTTTTACAAGCTTCCTCTTCAAGAAAGAACGAACTTGAAGACTGAGGGGTCAAGCAGACAGAATTAATTCAGATAGCATTAAAATGCCCTCTTTTGCTCTGAAATTATAGGAAAAGGAGTAGATTATGTTCCATTCTTTGAAATAGATTTTAAGGTTTTTGAAATTATGTTTTCAAGTATATCCAATTTTGTTTCCATATGTACTCTTTAATTTGTTGCTAGGCAGCATCCAGGCCTTTCAGACAAAAAACAAGTCAGCACCTACTTTCTCTGAGGAAGTCTGGATCTCCATTTTCTGTCTTCAGTGTCTCTGTGTCTTTGCTGCGATACACAAAGAATATGAAGGAAAAAAAGCGTCTAAGTGAGGTGGATATTAATTATTTTCATGTGCATTTCTGACCATTCCACAGGACGTATCAAACCTTTTCAAACACCCTAACCTGCTTCCATTTTAAACTCATTCTTCTGGTCTCCAGTAAAACCAGTGTTTAAGAACTAAAAGAGAGTACAAAAGGAGGAAAAAAACACATTGAATATGAAAAAGAAAATGATTGCTGCATAGTTTGTGGCATGCAAATATTATTTTCTTCTGAGGGAAGAAGGGAAGATATGAAATTGATGACGCCTCCCCATGTTTTAAAATACAACTCGTCTGATTCATATCAAGGACATGTTTTACACAAAGTGATGCACATGTGCTCTTCTACTGTATATGTAAATGATGTTGCTGCCAATGACACTGCTCCTCAGTAGGCAATCTGATAGAAGTCAATTTGGAGACAGCATTGTTCTTGGAAGGGCAGTACTGTGAATGACAAACAGCACTGAATCCAGTACTCCACATTATTATTTTTAAGAGAGCAGTTTCAATTTTGTTACTTCCCAAATGCAGGATTCTTTAGGCCAATTTTTCTCGAATAAAGTATCAGAGGGGTTTTTTGCTTGTTTTTTTCTTTCTTTCTTTCAAGAGATATTTTTTTCAGCTACTTATGCAACATCAGTACCACTGCCACAAATCTCATTCTGTATAGAGCTTGATGAGCACTTCTGAACAGTGTTAGGTATTTTCCAGTACCCTTGGTATGATCCAGCAGTGCATATGAGGTGAGAAGAGGAACCTCACAAAACAATGTTGTAAACCTGTTGCACAAATACAGCAACAAAGGAAGGCAAAGAGGAGCAAAACTAAGCTATTCTGATTGCATTATTCTTTCTGGTAAGTTATCATTATGTTGTTGATTATATCATTCCAGTTTCCAAGAGTCCCATTAAGAATCTGGCCCATCTCTTGGGTGCAACATTAAGACAGGTGAGGCCTAAAACCCCGAAAGAAGGGGCTAGAAGTGTGTGATAAAACATACAGATGTAAAAAGCCACACACACTCAGACACATACAAGTTATATCTAAGCATGCATCATTATTAGCCTGTTGTACATTTTATAGAGCTCTGCACTCTACGATCCAGCCCAGAAAATAAATTGTTTCACCAGGCAGGCCCTTATACCAGGTCTTCTAGTCCTTCAATATTCTCAGAGTTAGAATACGGAGTTCAGGTCCACTGGAATGAACGAAAAAAAGCTGATAAAGGACAGTCCTACATGGTATCAGCTTCCTTCCATACTCTTCATTCAGTCTTTTTTTTGAGCCTGGGGGAAGATCAGCAGGTGTCTATTTCCACCCTGTATTATCTAAGGATTCTCATTTTCATCTTCCCATTTGAAGAGTAAGTAATACTTCTGTATCACTTAGCTCCTCTATTAGCACTGAATCTCCTGAGCCCCTTTAAAGCGGATTCTTAGATTAAAATCAGCTGTCCTCACAGTCTCTTCATTCAAAATGCACTGAAAAGCACTGAGAGAGAACTGTATGTTGGATAATTATCCTGATATCTCAGCACAGTGAAAGGATACACGCATCCCTTTCATGTCTGTGTCATTCTAAGGGGTTAGCAGTTCAAGACTGCTTGCTCTGATTCAGATACTAAAAGTGAACCTATTCCAGACTTGCTGTTTTTCAAAAATACTAAAAAAAAACCCAGTGTATTTTTATCGGTACAGTATGACCGGGAAAAATATATAGAAACAAAAGCAATTCATCCAGCACTCAAAGTACTACTCCTGTTGAAAGAATACTACTTTTTTCCCAAGCACCTTCCCTCCCAATGAAAAAATTCCAGATGATACTGGAACGACCAGTACAAACCCCTGCATCCACTTCTGCTGATGAACTGGGGGGAAGGGGATGGGAGTGTGAGTGCATGCACACGTGTCTATGTGTGTGCATACTCAGGCACTTCAGTGTCATTTTCTGTTCTGAACTTCAGGGTGCAAGAATGAATCTTGTGGATATTTAGTCAATACCAAGGTTTTCTATAAATCCAAGCTGATTGCCACTGTCAGCGAGCCCCTCTGCTGCCCTTCATCTGGCCCATAATGTATAGCCAAGAGTATTAATTGCAATGGTAAGCTTCATTATGATCAGCTTTTTACTTAGAGCCCTCAGTCCTGAATTCATGCAGTTACAAAAGACATTCTGCTTTATTTCTTTTTTTTTTTTTTTTCCTGGTTGCTTCTAGTCTCCTTGCAAAGAACAATTAGCAAAAAAAAATCTGAAAATGTGTTTGTAAGAGGTTGAAAAGCATAAATATGAAAATCACCTACTTAGTTGAAAGAAGTCTTTGAAATGTTGTAATTAGTTGCAATTAGCTTTTTATATTGAAAGACTCATTCTTCAGCCATGCTATGATCTCTTGACAACCTGGCCTCTGACTTCTGGACACTTGGGGCTGCAGAGTATGTAGAAAACCCTATGGAACTGACATCAATCCAGAACATCTTGTGTTTAACTGTCTGCAAGAAAGAGGACTCCTGAATTTCAGCTGTGCTCAGCTGATTGATGAACAAAGTCTATATTCACACCAAATGTCCCCTCTCTTCTTTGTCATGACTTACTACACCTTTCTTGTGTAAGAAATACCCTCATCTACACCTGGCCACACAAGAATGACACCCACAAAAATTAGTTTCCTGTACCATCAGACTGTTCCTTGGGGTGGAGAACTCGCGCTGCTTGCCCATAGAGCTGGGTTACATTTAATGAATACTTTCTCACCACGTGATCAGCAGCAGGTACAAGAGAAACTGGCTTCCTACCAGCTTCTTGCTCTGTTTTTCCTCCCTTCTTCCCCATTCCCTCCCCATTGCCTGTTGTCACAAGGAATTGAGCAGTTTCCAAAAAAAAAGCTTGAAGTTTCCAGCAGGAACTGAACTCAAGCATGGGTGAGACCCTGAGCTCCCAGGATGCATCGATCTGCAATGCTGCTGCAGCAGGATCATGCTGGGGACCTTACCCAGTATGGGCAGCACACAGCCCAGCCACTTGACACGTGGCTTTGAATATAGTGGTATAAAAGCCCTCTGACTTATAGCAACATAAGCAGAATATGTAGTTGACTCCTTTATGGGCTTTTATTCCTAAACATCGCTGCTCCTAGATCTCCAGACAAAAAGCTTATTTCTCAGTCAAAGCCATTGGCACCTAGAAACTACACATATTTTTTAAATGTTATTTGGGAAAGCAGGACTGAATTTCTACAGCCAGCCACAAAACAGATATAGTATGACATAAACCCATCCTTGAACTATTTATCTTTGAAATTTGCTTCATTCTTCACAGAATATATCTGCTTTCAAAAGTGAAGAGTTCAGTCTATCATAAAACTAAGAAAGTATTTTATCTTTTCCCTAGTAAGACTGCCACAAAGTACCACACACCATGTGTGGCAACTGTTTTGAGGCATAGTGACTTGTTGACCAGAAATTCCAGTAAAATATTTTAAATTTACCAATTTAGAACTTTCAGATAAGAACAAGAATTAAGCATTAGAAAAACACTTTGCTATTGTCAATAGATTCAAATCTTCCACCACAGATTTACATATCCTTTTATTACAACTATGCTGATCCCTCATCAAGGACTTAGAAAATTTCTTTCTTTGCAGTTGGTGGAGGCTTTCAATAGCATCATGAAAACTCCAGAACAAGGACCTCTGTATCTACTTTGTAAAAACTTATTTGGCAAGCATCTTTCAGTAGCAGGAAATAACTGTTAGCTGATAGCAGATAATCAAAATGTCTAGTGTTCTGGTCACAGAAATTACTATGGTATTCAGCAGGTAGGAGAAAAAGAACTCATTTGTGTTAGTAACTATGCCAAAAACAGTTGATACTGTAAAGTCTGAAGGAGCACACATTGTATGCATAGCTTTTATTTTCTGGAAAAGTTACAATCAGATAAAATATATTCATTGGCTTTAAATCTCAGAGAAAGCTATCCAAGACAGTCATTATAAATCTGTCATTCAGTGATGTCTGCTATATTTTACTGAGTCTTTGATTTTCATTTCTATATACAGCTTCAGGTGGAGACATTTTGGCTAGCATTATTGTGATAACATTAATAGCCTTCTTGCACCATTTTTGACTGCCTAATAAAGTAATTTATTACTTAACTTCAGGAAGTTATAATACGGTGAACAAACTTGTAGGTTACAATCCATTAAATCTTTGTACAAGTGTGTGGATTTCTCAGATCATGGGCTGAGTATCTGAAGCAAGGAAAAAGACAAAAACCTAGCTTGAAACAAGAGAACTTTTATTGTTCAAATGAAGCTGAAATTTCCAACACTGACCTCACAGATCACTGCTCTCTTCATGCATTTCAATCCAAAAAAATGACAAAGAGGGTACAGTAGGAAGACAAACCAGAAAGGAACTTTCTTGACTGACACCCATAGTAATAAAATGATAAATAATAATGCACTGAGCGTGTTGACAGATTCCTGCAATATTCAGTGCCCCATATGCTACCTTCAGCATAGAAGTGGGCCAAAAGCTATGAGGTACAGTGTATTGGTAGCCAAGTATTTACATTCTGTGCTGTTGATGGAACTTTTAAGCTGCTTCCACTGCTTTGAGAAAAGCTTTGACAGATGCAAGACACAGCTGTACACAGAAGTGCTGCTACTGAGCTTGGAAATTTTTCTAACACAGATTCTGCCAGCTTCAAAACAGTGAGGTTCATTTATGGAGAAAGAAAGCCATCTGTCCCTTACAATGTACTGGGTCTGCTCTGTAAAGTTTTCTTCCATCGGCCACCTCAGTACTCTACAAGTCATAAACTAGTCTCTAGAAAGACTAACCTCCTTGCCAGGGTTACATCTCTAAAAGAGAAAGAAAGATTCCTCCCACTGCAAACTGTCATGTTTTGCAATTGTTAATTTATTACTCTCCTGGGTATGTTGCAGTAATTCTTCCACTCCATATTTGCCTAATTTAGCACTCCTGAGTTAAGGAAATGTTTGGTTCTACTTCCTGTAGGAGTTCTGCCTGAGAAAAGACGCCTGAGTGGGTCTCAGCAGAAAAAATCCCTAGTAATAAGGTAAATCCCGATATGGTTGAAAGGCTACATTCCTTCCACACTAAAACTAATTCATCTGAAAACTACTTTAGTGTGCATTGTACTTGAGGGGGTACCATGTATGAACTTGAAAAGCTGCCTGACAGTGGTCAGAAATATGTTTCGAGATGTCAGCTCTATGAAGTAACAAATTATGAGAAATTGTGGCTGGAACAGTAAAGTAGATAAGAATACCCTTGAACTTGGCTAACTTCTGAAGTAGTTACTCATTTCAAACAGTCCCAGCTGGGTTTACTGCTCCAGAACTATGGTAAAATGTATATTTTGAAAAGTCTTCAATTAGGGAAAAATTCCAACTAGACAATGGGGTTTGCATTTCAAGAAGTTTAAATCTTCTGGTGGTGCTCCTGGTCTCTCCGATGAAGAAATCCTCAGCATATTTATACCTAAGAGAGAAGATAATAATGGAACTGCCAAGTTTTATGTTCATTTTTAGTTAGTCAACAGTTTTTAAAGCACATTTTTACTAGGACACATGTTTAAAAAAAATTCAAAAGAAATTCAAGGAAAATTAATTGTATTTTATTTAACTTAGTTCTGCCTCCTCGAGACAGCTATAGTGCAGATAAAAGTTATTAATTTATTTTCTAATTATAAGATTGAAGACAGATTTTTTGCCAATTCTGCAGAAATATTGGAAAGTTGAAGCAAACAGAATTTCAGTGAAATAGTCATTCTTCCTTCTACCCTTACATCTCAATGGGTTACAAGCAGACAACAAGTACAGCCTCTGCCAAAAAAACCTCAAAAGCCACAAAGTCACATTTCAAATCAAACAACAGTGTCCTTCACAGGGAGTGGTTCCTGTAATAGCCTCTAACACCAGCCAGTTGGCACAGGCTGAAACAATATGCAGTGGCTTATTTTACACAATTTTGAATGAAGACAGCACACTCAGACTCCCTGACTCTGAGTGATTACTTGTGGGCTCAGGTTAATGCTCTCTGGTCCTCTAATAACTACCAAGAGCTTACAAAGGGCTAGAAAATTATTTCTTACAGCTTGTGTTACCATTAACTCCATCTCAGGATATGAGTAAGACAGTAATATTGAAGCAAAATAAAGATAGGTAAGATGGATCATGCAGAAGAAAAAGCCCTGAAAACACTAAGACAAAACAACAATTAGGCTAAAGTTTAAATTTTGCTGCCATTTAAATCAACTTCTCTGAGCAAAAGACTCACTAGGACATTGATATAAAGTAGGAGCAAGTCCAGAACAAGCTCACAGTATATTCTAATATTAGTCATTTATATGCTTGGAGATTAGACTAGGAAAATTTTAAAGTCCCCTTTTTTAAAAAAGCCCCTGATTTCCACATCTACAGTTAGAGTTGGCTATAGCAGTGCAGGTGAGAGAGAAATGTTTGGTTTGGGGGTTGCTGGATTATGGGGCTTTTTTCCTAAATGCGTTTTTTTTTTTTAACTGAATAAGATAACTTTTAAAATAAACCCTTTTTAAGAGCACATATTGGTTACAATTAACCATTTATCAGTTGAGTCCAGAAGGAAACTCCATTGAAGAGTGAGACACTGCAGAAATGGCTTGCATGTGAGAGGTGTGAGCTTTTTCCACACACTCAGTCTCTACTTTTATTACCGTTTTCCAGTATATTTACCAAAAAGCTTTTTGCAGCAGCCATTTTGTTCTTATAAATCCTGAGGAAAATGACAGAGGATCACTCAAGCTTTCTCCAAGACTTTACTTTACATTCCTCTCTTCTCATTGTCTCAATTTAAAATACATATTTATCATGAGAAAAATTGAAGAATGTGTATCACAGCTCATGCAACAGATCTGAACTCCTTTTTATCATAGCCCTAAAGTCACTTGTTACAGGTTAAGAAAGTAATTGATGTTTCTGTGGCATCCATATAATAGAGATACCTCTAGGAGCAACCGGATGGCAGATGACCACACTCCAACTGTTTATGACAGGTCAAAACTATTTCAGGAAAAAAAGATAAAACAATAAATCTCTTCATTCCCAAACTTCTCCCAGAGAAAGAAAGATTGACTATTGTCTTCAGACAGGATAAAAGATTTGGCTTAAGATAGGCAAAATGCTGCCCATCACCCTCACAAGTAATAGTGAACGTTCAAAACCACCTACATGTCTATAGACATTATCTACATAGTATCAAATGCTGCAACACTGATGTTTTGCAACTTCTCTTCTCAGGCAACCAAGAAACCTGACTCAGTAAATTGTTATTCAATTAAATCAGCCAAAATCACAATCACTGAGTGCTAAATGAGTGCTGGCTAGTATCTTTTCCATATTTTATTGGCCTTTCCTTGCCTTTCCACACAATTTCCACTGCCACCCTTTTCACTCTTGTATAAAAATCCATGAGAATGAAGCTCCACCTAAATTCATATTTTTGCATGCTTATCTTTTCTAGGGAACTAGTTTTAAGCAAACTTACCACAGCAGCAAGGTTTTAATCCTGTCAGTCTTTCTGAGGATGGACACTGTGACAGAAGGGTACATAATGAGCTGGTTGCAAGCCCACCCCGTCCGGGTGGTGGGAGGCAGAAATGCTAAGCAAACATACACCCTGCAGGGTGATGAACATGGTATAAAGATAAGCTCAGCCAGTCAAGTATGCAGACACTTGGGGCTGCAGGATTTGTTCGGCTGGGGTCAGAATCCTGTGCTTGTTCAAATGTACTCAAATGTCAGTCCACTGAGAACAGAGTAATAAAGAGCACCAGAGAGTGACCTGTCTGTGGAAAAAAACAAAAGTGCAGAATTTCTTACAGGCAGAGACAAGTTATTTATGAAAACAGAACCACCATGATTACCTGGCAAGACATCCAAATCTTTTCCTTTCTTAAGGGGTCTAACACACTGTCACATAAACAGAACAAGCCATTTTAAATAATGCTTCCAGTAACTGTTGGAGATCCAGAGTACCACGTATTGATCCACCCATCCTCTGGCATTACAAAGCATCTGTTGCCTGAAGGTTGCAGTCCTCTACTTTTTATCCCAAACTTGCAATGCTACTGTGGCTCCTTATAATTCTCCTCTATCAATCGCATGGAAGTGCAGACATATAGTATCCAAACAGCAAGACCATAAAGGACATTAGTATCAAGGAACATATTTATATAGTGATTCTAATGTGCAAGTCGGATACACGACAAAGTCGTATCACCTGCTCCATGGTGACTAGCCCTATGCATATTCTTAAAACAGAAGAAATAATGAAGTTTACCATAGGTCCCAGCATGTTATGCTCAACTAAATCACCTGACATATGCTGGAGGTTTGACTGTACAGACTGTTTAGGCTGCAGCATCCTCACCTGATCTATTAGAGTTTGTTAAGCCGTGTTAACTTCATCATGAGCCTTAAAACCTTGGGTCTGGATCATGTTGTGAAGAGAGCTGTTCTCTTACAGTATTTAGGACTGTACAAATAAAGGTCTTGTACTGACACATTTAACAATGGCAATCAGATTTTTGTTCTGTGATTACTCCTCAAAATTCACTAAGGCAAAACATGGAGCAAGATACTACAGACAGCAAAGTATAGCAGAGTCTTGCTCCCTTTGATAGACAAACTGACCAAATACAGCATCATTGTAAGTCTGCTCCAAAGCCATGATAAGAAGAGAGCTGGATTTGCTGCAGTATGGCAGACGACAGTTTTTATACTTATGAACACAAGCCACTGCTCTTTCTGCAAGACCAGGAGTTGCCAAGAGCACTGCCAATCCACGCTGTTCACTGAGATTTGTCAAGCAGCAGCCTGATCTTTTTGCCTTATCCCTCCCCCAGGGAACATCCAGTGCTCCCACGCAAAGAAACACAGGAGCCCAAAGGACACAAATAACATCCTCACTGACCACGGAAGAGCAGACATCAACCCCACACAGTGATCACCTCACTTTGATCAGAGCTTCAAACACTACTTACAAATGCCTAAAGCCAGTGTGTGTTTGTGACCCCCATATCTCCTCACGATCACTCAGCAGCACACGGTTTTATCCTGCAACAGTCAAGAGGACATGTTTTTGCCCACTTTCCCCAGCTTGGGCTTTTGCCTTTATTGATTATGATCAGCTGTAAAGCCTCTGAATTCTGGGTGCTCCAGGGCTTTCTTGACAACTAACTAAGCCTGAGGCAAGCACAGACTCATGCAGCTCCAAACAATCCTACCTGGGTTTCTTCCTCCTCCCCCTTCCACCATGCACTGCATTTAATGGTAATAGTTTATGATAAGGAGATTTTAATTAGGAAAATGCGTCCAGCATTTCATATGCCAAGCATGTGCCACCAGTGCAGTCAAGATACCTCCAAAGATTATTTTAAATTTTTATGATTTTCCTACAGCAGATAAAGAAACCCTTCCCCCTATGTACACATACATTTATGCAGCTTAACTCCACTTCTTGTGACAGCTGATTCAAACACAGCCCAAGTTACTAAGGCTGCACGAATGAAGTTGTTGGTTATTTCCCAGTAAGTAGGAAACAAATGTCACAGAAAACAGTGCAGTGAACTTTTAAAATGGCAGTCAAGCAGAGAAATTTAGGGCTGAGCATAGGCACAGACAGCTAGCCAACACCTCATTCCCAGCCCAGTATTCATCTGTGGGTGAGAGACAGTGTGCTGATCTTGCCTTTGTAATTGCTGTTCGTGCTACACAGATTATGCAAGTATTTCAGAATATATATAAGAATATTAGGAGAAGCTATGGAGGTTATGAGTTCCCTTATGCACGCACAGCGCCATGTAGACCCAGAGAAGACAATGATCCTGTGAGAGGGGGAGTTTTGGGTTTGTAAAAGACAGCAGTGGGAACGGTAATTTGAGTCTTA
>NW_010107639.1:163390-173051 GCF_000699245.1 Pterocles gutturalis | reverse complement strand
GTCTTAGTTTACCACTATTTCTTTAAAAGTTGCTTATTCATTCAAGCTATCAACATGTTGACTCATTTCTGTTTGGCTAGAGGTAATAGCTGTACTCTCCCATGCGTTCAAGTTTCAACCAAATTAGAGTGCAAGTTAGGATTCTTCGCCCCTGGCTGACAGTCTTACACAGTTGTCAAGACAGCAAGAAGGCTTTCTCCAGGTAAATGAGAGATCTCCATTGCTATGGCACAGTTCCTACTAATCCTTTTATCTGATGCTGCTGCCATCAGTGAGACCCACCAAGGAAGAAATACATGCCATGCCCACAATCACACATACTCTGCTAATTGAGTTTCCTTGCAAAACAATAAGCTTCCAGGAAAAAAAAAAAAAAAAATAAAGAAAAAAAAAAAAAGCTTTATGCAACTGACAGAATTAATGGCTCAGTCTTTCGGATCTCACTGCAAACACAAAACAAAACCACTCCAGTTGCATATTTTACAGGATTTAAAGAAGAAAAAAGCCTTTTTCTGAGCTACAGGCACTTGCATAGTCATTTTTTACAGTTTAGGTTGATCTGAAAGATGGTTACTCCCCTTCATTAAAAAGAGATGCAATCACCATTTGGAACAGGATGGATTTCACAACAAACCAGCAGGCTGTTATGACCTTAAAGTTTTATCACTCTACCTGACTAGAATGGAGCTCAGTAAACAGATGTGTCTGAGAACCTGAAAGATAGACTATGCATTACCCAGCCTTTATCCACCAACTTACTTCATGTCATATAGAGCAGCCTAGCCAAGAGTCTAGAAATGCAAAATATCCTTTTAACATTGCCCTTAAGATCAATGGGCTTGTGATATTTCAAGTTCACAGTATACAGAGAAAGGTTTCTGGGCAGTACTGCACAGTCTTCATGGCAATGTCTGAAATAGAAGGTGAGAACACTTCTATACATTATCAGCTTCTCAACTCCATCCCCAGCAGGGAGACATGACAGAAGAATTTGCAGTGAAGCTTCAGATGATATGCTGTAGTAACCAAGCAGTTGTTTTTCAGATGGCTTTACATCATGCATGAGTTCAGAAAAACGCAGAAGCAGAATAAATATTTCAGTTTATTAATTTCATGATGATTACCCTTTTCCTCTAGCAATGATGTTACTTAATTCATCAGCCAGTTAGTGTGCTCCAATAAAATGTTCATTTTCAGGATAGCAGAAAATGCATGCGCCTGTTGAAGGTTATGAAAAGCACTATATTTTTAATTCACTTAGATACAGCTCAAAACAGCATGAGAGGTGTATGACACTTACACTTAAGTAACAGCTGCTGTCCTCAAAACAAAACTTTGCTCCTATCTGCATATAGGATATTTGCTTGAAGCAAATTAAGTGGGTTGATCATCTTGCAGTGCAGAGTCTGAGGACCAGATTTCGCCTCTTGAAGTACTGTTGTGGAGAAGAATGAAGTGCACATAGTCATAGATCCACTCCACTTAATTTCAGACTCTTAAACAATACATCTAGATTAAAAGCTCACTTGCCCACAACTTTCACTAAGCAAGGAAAATGCCAGAAAGTAATTTTGACCTTATGATAGCTGACTTCATCTTCTAGAGTTACCTGTGTTCTACCCTAACAAGACCTCTAATTTAGGCATCTTGTGTCTGGAAAGGCATCAAGGATCTGGAAACAAGGAGAATGAAACTGGTCTACATTGAACTCGTTGAAATATTACAAAACTTCCCTTCCAGCATGTCTCTTCTGCTGTGCAGGTCAGTAAAGAATGATTCGGTCCACATCATACAACCTGCTGCCTCTGTGTTTCCCTCAACTTCCAAGGCATTAACAGTAATTATTGCTCACCTCAGAGCAGAGCTGTGGTTCCATACTTCTCTCTACATGCTAAGATAACAGTGTCAACTAATCCACCTCTTACAGCAGATTGTTCCATCTAGTCAGTCGGTACAGGTTTGCCTTCCTTCAGAAAAAAAAAAAATCAATCTTACCTGTTATGAGAGGTAAAGGCTAAGGCATGATAAACAGCATTAAATAACAGAAGCAACTCTAATGTTTAGATTGCTCTTCAATTATTAAAGATTACGACCTTTTCATGAGATACCTTTGCAATGGAAGCCTTTGCTGCAGATCTTTGAAATTCAGCAGAGAAAGCCCTTGAGCTAAAAAAGTGCTTTCCCCTTTGTTTTATGAAATTCTATTCCATTTTAGCTGCAATCTCAATTGTCAAAAAAAAAAAAAAAAATCACAGTTTCCCTAGCATTCCCCAGAATGTAAGAACAGCTGTACTAAGTCAGACTAAAGGTCCATCCTAGCTCAGTTTCCTGCCTCTCTGGCAGTGGCCAGTACTAGATGTTTAGGGAGAACATATAAAATTTAGGGCATACACACTGTGATATTCCCCTGTAAACCTCCCAGCTTCTGACAACAGCAGTTTAAGGACTTCCTGAGCCTAATTTAAAGCCCGCCATTCTGTATATGTAATTAGATGGTATTTTCCCCAAGTGCATTACTTTGCATCTATCAACATTAATTTTGTTTGCCCAGTTATTCAGTATTATTGGATCATTTTGCAGTTCTTTAGACTCCATTCTGGTTTTTTATGACACTGAACAATTTTGTACCATTGTAAGTCTTTGTCAAGTCACACTTCATCCCTTTTCCAGGCTATTTAGCAATATCTTAAGTGGCACAAGTTCTGGAACAAGTCTCTGTGAGACTCAATCCATAATCCCATAACATTCTAAAAAATGACCATTTATGCTTATTGTTAATTTTCTTGATAATTTTCATCCCATGATAGGTTTAGTTCTTTAAGAAGCTTTAGTAAGGATTCCTGACAATGTTTTTTTTAAAAAATCTTCGTATATAAGATCAAGTGGGGCACCCCCTTCCACATGATCCTTTACTCCTTCAAAGAACTCAAATGGATTTGTGAGGAGACATTTTATTTTTCAAAAGCTGTGGTGGTCCTTTCCCACTGAATCTGTGTGTGTACTCATTCTTGGGTTTATTATTGTTTACACCAGTTTTCTTAGTACGGAAAACAGACTTAATGACTCGTAACTCTCTGGAGTCCACTTTAGATACTCCTGCCATGTTTGCATTCCTTATCTGAGTTCCTTTAGCGGTTGTGGGTGAACAGCTATGACGATTTGCTACTACTGTTTGCACTGTTCCATAGTGAAGCATCTCCTGTTAATACATGATTTTCAAATATTTCCTCCAAGTTATTCTGCATAAAAGGTCTCCCTCGGATGTGATCAGTCTCCTGCTCTCCTCTAGACCCCAGTGAGCACTGTCCCAGGCTGCACACATGCCTCCACCTGAACATTGACCTAGGCAGAATAAAGCAGGGACTAGGTTGTGTCCTGTGAACTTCTATGATCTATCTCATTTCCAAAGTTACCACTGGGGTCCAATTTAGAAGCACTAAGCTCTGAAGTATTTAAAAGTTTTTTCATGGTATTCTGAAATACACACTCTGTGATTTTAAAGCCAAATGCAAATTAAACACAATCTTTTCAAATTCTGCCTAATTTGGGGATCAAAAACCAAATAATGTTCATAAACTAGCAGCTGCTATTTGTACCCTTTTCACAATGCAAAATGACTCCAGACATTTGATTCAAGATATACCTGCACAACTGTTTTGTGTTTAAAAGCAGCTGGAGGGTGAAAGTGTCTTTGGTTTGAGCATGGCTGGCCTGTTTAATTCTGCTGCTTGATCTGTCTGTAAAGTACTATAAATTATCTTTCACTGATACAGCCTCTGGACACTCATAATAAGGCATGTGCCAAACAAAAATACTCCCTTTGACATTTCTTGCAGGGGACACAAGACTTGAGTGTAGTAAATAAAAGGATTTTTTTTATTCAGACTACTGACCAGAGGCACTACCTACAGTTCTCCTTGGCTCTTTCATTTCTAGACCAAACAACACAGACAGCACTATAACTAGTGAGATGATGCTTAATCTTCACTTTAACGTGTTAGCTTTTCAAATCTGAATTCATGCACATCGATGACCCTGCAACCAGCCTAGGGAAATAAATTATAATTTAGAACTGCATGTCAGTGAGTCCCATTAAAGTTCTTACTCTATCATTTAATATTTTTTGGCTTATTTTATATATCCTTGTATTGAAAAGGGTGTTTATATGCAGAAATTGTCTAGGTAAAGCTGAATGCCTCAGAAATTCAACTCTTGATTTAAGGAGCATATGATTATTTTGGGGAACTGAAAAACAAATGAAGCCTTTTGGCAGAAATAGGGACAGCTGTGACTGGCTTTCAGTTTAGAAGAGAAACACCCATATGTGCCACATCTGACATGTACGACACAATGTATTAGCCTGAGAAATCCACGGAAATAAGTAACTATTGAATCCATAAAGTCTAAGAGTTCAAAATAGGAATCTAGCACTTTTACTTACTAAAGTGTCAGCAAGGCAGATAACCCAGTACTTCAACACTTTCTAGCCCATAAGTATGCTGAAAACTACTCAGTCCTTGCAACACTGAGGTCTGCACATACACAGTTTGCAGCTCAGGTCTGGGTTTTGCTCGGTCAAAAACAGTAACATCTGTAACCCAGATCCGCAGTCTTGGATCACACCTATCAGATCCAGACTTTGTACAGTAAACACACAGGTAGTTATGAATTTTTATTCCACGCCAGTGTTGTTAAGGTATTCAGTGGAAACATGTAATGTCAGTCTGGCCCTTCTTCTAAATTAGATAAAACTTCACAAACCTCTGCCCCTTCACAGGTGGAGGATGGTGGCAGTGCTTAGGCATGAAAGAGTAAAAAGAGATTTTCTTTTCTTGAGAAGGAGCTGACTGCTCTAAGTCTTTAAATTCACCAGAGGGATGGGGATAGCTAAAATTGCAATCTTACATGGAGCTAGGGTCACAAAAGACACTTAATAGCTAGTTAGCACGTTGTAACAAATTATTATATTATTAGCTAGGAGGTATTATTTCTACAGCTCCTGGTTTCCTAGGTAAAGGCAAGCAAGGCAACAGCTGTACAGTTCATTTGTCAATGATTCTTTATGCCCAGAAGCCAGGTTGAAGCTGTTGGGCAACTGGTTGCCCAATTTTTAAACATCACATAACAAAAGTCTTCAAGAAATTCAAGCAAACACTCAAAATCCAAGATGAATTAAGATCTGTGGAAACTGTTCCATACTAGGCACTGCAAAATTAGAGAGCTGATAAATAAATTTGGACTACAGAGTTAAGAATACATTTCTCAGTATTTAGCTTTATCATCTTACCTGGATGTGAAAAAGCCATCTAGATCATCTAATTCTACTTCCATGATCTTTGAGCCATGTGGCACAAATTATCCTTCCAGTCCAGACCCAGCTGTGTGCAGAAGAAGAAAGGACAGGACAGCAAAACCTGCATCACTTCTGAACCTGGTTTGAATGATGGAGAAAAAACAGCTTTTGTACTCAAAATCTAAAACATTCGTTTTTTTCTCAAAATATTAATTAAATATAAAAAATTATTTAGGTCAGTTGCTTTTATGTCCTTTATAGTGCTTTTATCAGCACTATAAGCTTACCTGAGTCTACAGTGTAAAAATAAGTCAGAAATGTTCTTACTCCAAATTATGATCTGCCCTGAAATTTCTCTGTTTATATATTATAAGTTGCAACTGTCAAACTACTGAGTTGCTGGAAGTTTTCACAAAAGTTTTGCAGAAATTTAATTTGTGTTACCATTCACTGTGCTTAACTATTTGAGAGACAGACTGAGTAACAAAAATCAGTGAGCACTACCCAAGCAGTCAGCCCCTGCAATATACCCCACTCACTTCAGAAACATTTCACGGACTCTGTGTACCAAACACACACCAAACCCGCCATCCATGTGCCAAGCCTCTCTGTGCAATAGTGAACTGCTGATCTGTTACATTTAGGTTACACTGCAGCAGGGCTGGACGTATCCACAGGTAACACCCAGTGGAGCCTGCATTGGCACTCGTCACGCTGCCCTGAGCTCTGGGATCACCACCCTGACCCAGCTGTAGCTCCTGCTCCCTTCCAGCCCCCCAACACTGACCACACTGCATCAGCCCCTTAGCCAGTTCCTGAGGTAGAAGCTAGCTGAAATATAGATGCTATTCCTGTGTGCCTCTCTTCGATATTTTCTAGCCTCTCTTTGATATTTTCTAAGGGCTACTTTAGGCAACCTCACAGCTCCTTTTAGTCCCACACTGAATCACACATTCCCCCTTGCACAGACATGGGCATGTATATGTGGAATGGAGGTACCTAATTAGAAGCTAGAATTCATCCAGCACAGCAACAGACACATTACAGGATGCCCAAGCTTACAGATTTAGCTTAGTGTCAAAATTTTAGAGTAATTTTATCAGGCTTTACATTTCATATCTCTTTGATATTGAATATACAGCAATTGGTGGCACTGCCCAACTGTACAGTTCTTCAAAACCACTTTGGAGCCCCAAGGTTAGAAAATATTCCACTTGGCTCCACTTTCCCTCTAGCAAAATCCAAGTTGCTGAAACACAATTATGCAGTAAATTCAAAAGGGCCACAATAGGTGTTAATGCACCCATTTATTTACAAAAATAAATACTAAAGAATTATTTAAATTTTTCCAGAAAAATAAAGAGAAAAGCTTAACTATTCATACATTTCATCCCCAGGTTCCAACACTTCCAATCTTCATTTTCATTGCTTCTTTAATGCTGGCAAGGTGAAATTAATTACATTAATTCCTTAATTCTTCAACGATGGAATCTATCTTTGATTTTTAAGATATGGCAGTTTCCTAATTATTTTTATTTGAAAACTTTCTTCCCTGAAAAAGAACTTCAGGCAAGGTTATACATAACTACATATTTTGCCTTTGTTTGTAATCCTTATGGCACTAAATTTTTTTTTTAGCACTTTCAAAGTAATTAATGAAGTCCAAAAGTCTCTCGTGACATCACATTCCAGCCAAGCTAAAGTCTCCTGCTTTAATCTCCTCTTTCTGAGCCTGAAGTAAATAAGTGGTACTTAGCTCAAATAAAACTGAAATAAATTAGTGCAAGAAAAATTACGTTCATCATATGCTTCATTTTGTAGTCTTACACACTTTCATGACACTTCATGCCAGCAGTGTATCTCTCCCAAGATAAATTTAACAGTATTCTATACAACCAGAAAAATGTTAAAATAAAGTGAGGCAGAAAAATCTGGCTTTTTGCCAATTTCAAGCAGCACAGAAATATGTTTTTCTCATCCAATCCAAGTTTACAAATTTTGCTGTGAGCAAAACACATTTTTTGCAGCATCCTTCCCTAAGTAATTTTCCCAGGGTAGAATATGGTTCTTCCTTGAAGAATTTTTCTTCATAAAAAAACTGCTAGAACTTTTTTTTCTTGTTAAAAGAAGTTTTGTGGAGTACATTACAATGAAATACCCTCTCCTAACCATCTAATTATTCCAGCATCTATAGAAATCAGAGACAGGTAGTGGCAAAGTAACAGTTCTAAATTCTTCCCTAAAGGTTTCTTTTCTCCATGCTTCCTCAGCCTGCTGGAGCGCGTGCTATCCAATTTGCTCAGAGACATTCACCTGAGGACGCCAGAAGATTCTTCTTTTTGGACTAGAAGTGAGAGTACAAATCATCATTCTTTTTGGTGAGATATAAAAACTCTCAAACCATCTTTCTCAAGTAAAAGATATTTATTAGCATTACATTGTCCCAGCTATTATGTTATTCTTTTACAACTGTTGAGACTATCTCAATGGTCTGGAAAAAGAGAAAGAAACCCCTTCTGTCTACCAACTGTTAATTCACTGCAGTGAGGGCACCTCCTGGATCAGGCCAGTTATATGCCATTCCTTACACAAAATAAGGAGCAGATGCTTTTTCCATGTGAATGACATGAGAAAAGACCCTCCTTCATGCTACTGAGGGATGTCTGTAGCACAGGTCATGCAGTTACCTTCAAGCTAGCTAGTTCATATAGCTCAAGTAGCACAGGCATAGTAGCTCAGAGCTCAGTATGGGCAACAAAAGACCATGAAATAGAATCCCTATAAAATAAAGTAGATATTCAATAATTAGCCCAAACAGAACTCTTATAGCTGCTATGGCCAAAGTGCTACTGAGCCTCAGGCTAGGTTGCTTAAAGCTGCTAAAGAATGTCTTAATTTATAGGCCACGTCCTTAGCATTCCTCAAAAGCTCTTTTTCCTTTCTGCTTCACCCTGACCAGATGCAGATACAACAAGGCACTGCTGTTGATTTATTTTGTGTATCAAGTTGGGAAAGTCATCCATGTCAAGTAGCTAGATTCTGCCTCTATAGCTCTTTCATTCCATGCCTATGAGGAGTTTTTTTGTTCCCTCATCTGACATGCTGGAAGGTTTGCTTTCTTTGCTTTTTTGTTTAGATTATACTAATTAAATCCAATCAAATCTCATGCTTATGAGTTAAACTGTTCGTCAATATACCATCTTTTGCTGTGTATGAAGCACTTTCCAGATGCAGAGAGAGCAGGAAGGCAAAGTGGGCAACTTCCTCTGTAACAGCTGGTGTGGAGGCTGGACTTGGTAAATCATTGGCTTAATATATTATCGTAAATTTTCTATTCAGCCTTTCTCAGTAGACAAACTAAAAAATCTACTACAGGAGAGGTAAATAAAGATAAAAAATGCAACATAATAAACCTGTTCATTTAAAAAAAAAGTTTTTCCCAAATGGGTACTAAAAAATAGCATGTTCATGTATTTCATCAGATGAATAAATATAAGGAAAGTGTGGCTAAAAGAAGAGCTGAGGCCCAGGGCTCCAAGCCTAGCATTGATTTCTGGTTGTCACAAAATACCAGTGCTGGTACAAGAGGATGTAACTGTTAGAAGAGACTTGAAAGCTGAGTTATGATTTCTCCTTAGGCATGGGTCTCACACTCCTCAGAGGGTGTGTTTGGGGTTCAGTGTCTTCTTTGTGAGCTGTGAATCTTCTAAGCATTATTTTTACCTAATTCTGCCCTCCACATGTGATTTCAAAGGCTTGTTCTCAGTCCAATGAAGCTGAATGTGCCCATGAACATTTGAACATTTGAACATGATGGCTTTGGGGTTCAGTGTCTTCTTTGTGAGCTGTGAATCTTCTAAGCATTATTTTTACCTAATTCTGCCCTCCACATGTGATTTCAAAGGCTTGTTCTCAGTCCAATGAAGCTGAATGTGCCCATGAACAAATATGATGGCTATCTTAAATTTAGCCTGAGGCCACCAAAACAGCAGACATGCATCTATACACTTAGAAGGACTGGCAAGGTTATGAGGTAGAGACCATAATAAACCTGCACACCCTGTACCATCAGAGTGGGATATTTAACATATGCTCATTCATGGGTTACACATGCCCCATTGACTTCAGCCTAACTCTGCACTTACCTGGGAGGCCACCCACACATGTGTAATAGTATCAGAGCTAAAGTTTAAAAGCTGTGATTGAACAAGACTTTTTTTTTTTTTTTCATAGGATGGAAATCCAGACATGCCTTACACGCATATTGAAACCCAGAAGTAAATCCTTTAAGACACAGTGTTGCTGAAAATTTCAGTTGAATATACTTTGGCAAAGTGGAGACACACTCTATATGTACTCTATGAACTT
>NW_010107639.1:135285-163359 GCF_000699245.1 Pterocles gutturalis | reverse complement strand
TGCTGAACAATTCATGCCTTCCAACGATTTCAGAAATTAAAATACTCATGCAGGTTATATTAAAATATGTGTAAACCTATAAGATGTATACATGGTCAAATGCAAAGTCTAGCTTCAAATGCAGCATTGAGGTTGCTCAATCAACCACTTAGACCAGGAAATTCCAAAAGTTAATGGTCCATGGTCTTCTCTTCTATAACTCCATTGAAGCTATTTTGCATTCCCAGAACTCACTGGCATAAAACATATGAAGCTTTTCCATTAATTTTAATTTATTAATGTTTGTGTTACTTAATACATGGTGGAGACTACTAGGAGATTCTGTCATGACAAGTTAACATCATGATAAAACTGAGCTAAATCCAATCTGGATATATAAACTTTGCATGAGAAACTTGAAATCAAGACAAAGTGGTCCAAAGACCAATGAAGTACTTAACAGCTCAGGAGTTAGGTTAATTTCCCATCTCACTTACAGATTTCCATGCGACCTTTGGCAAACCACCTAAATCTCCATGTAATATTCACACATTCCCATATTAGTATATTTAATATAGAATAACTTTATTTCCTTCTGTGATAACAAAATAAGACAAGTTTGAAGTTGATGTCAGTCACATTTCTTATTTACTTGAAAACTTACTTTGCACACTTATTTTGAACACTTATTTTTAAATCATATCAAAAGGTGCATCTCTTTCTCACAGTCATAACATAAGTAGCCCTCATAATGCTTTATGAAAATTCAAAACAGACTCACTAGTCATGGAAAACGTCAGCCTGAGAGGACTATTAGAGAGGCAAGACTGACTTAAATAGGATTAGAACTGAAATTTGAACACATGAAGAAAATTTGGACAATTATCCAATTGACCCCACTGTTGTCAGGATGACACCTAGCACTCACGTTATATTAGTTGTGACTGCTACGTTGCACATTGATTGAGAAGAAATACACATAAGTTTCCTGAATAATATTGAAAATTTTTATATCAGTCATTTCCATTGGTTTCTGTTCAGGAAATAAGACACAAAGGAACACTTCCTGTTGCATTTTAGTTACTACCACTCTTTTCTGTTACTTTTTCCCCTACTCTTGCAAAGGTTCATTAGGAAATGCTTAATGGCTTTAGATTTTCCCTTAACCTAGTTTCCTAGTGAAAAAAAGCTCATCAGCTCTATTTTAAAAAGTCATTGTCTGAACTGCTAAAAGATAGTCCCCTAATATTGCAAATTCTTTAGTGTTTGCTTACAGAAGTTAAGCTGAAACATATTGGCAGTGCCAAAAAGCTATAGGCACTGCTGACATATCACAAATGGATTTGTCCTAGAATTTTTAGCATAATTTTCATGTTTCTTTTTGATTAAATATTTTGTATACCTCCAGACATGTCTTTTCACCTCTTCTAAGAGGTAAAATATACATGTGGACTTCTTAGTGTAGACTTTCACTTTTCTAAAATGCAGAATATACTTGTCATATTTCAAGATCACATAATACCTTTGATGGGTACTCTAAGCTTCATTGAGTTGTATTGTAATATCATTAAATGGATGTATTTGCTACAGGGACTGGTTTCACAGGTGTTTAAAGATATGCCATACAACTGTCTGCTGAAATATGGCAAAACTTTGATATCATAGTTATTATACCATAATTACTGAGATAGCCAAAATATGCATATGACATCCCTCTTCATCATGTATATATGATAGATCTAGTTATAGATGCTCTGCCTTCCTATTCAGAAGCTGTTTCTATTCTAGTGTAAGAAGATAATTTAAAATGTTGTAAAATAAATGGAAAAAACCCACTGACGTTTCTCAGCCCTGAAGTATTTAGAGATGTCAGATTTTACGTTCTGTTTGTGCTCAGAGAGATTTTCTCATCTTTAGAATTGTCAACATGCAGCTAAATAAATGTGAAGAGCATTTGCAAGGCTGCCACATACAAAAATAACGGCTTGCACTCTGCATGAAAATAACTGGTGGAAAACTCTGTCCCCCGATATGTCCATGAAATAGGACTGATTTTACTGGAAATTTCATGTATGCTCAGCAACAGGGGAAAAAAATCAGGAATTCTGTTGCTTTGCAGATCCAAGCTGCTCCAAGAAAGTGCTACAAATCCTAAGGCTGCTGAGTGCTACATTTTATACAGGGATCTCTGATTTAGCAGACGAATGTGAAAAAGCGTATGTAGATAAAAAACTCCCTAAAGACAATATAGGAGGATGGAAAAGAGCACATACGTTATAGCTAAGGCCAGCATTCATTTGTGCTCAAAATTAAAACCAATACTCAAGAAAAAAATGTGTATCATTAATCAAGTGAACTTTATAGGAGTTAAGAAGCCATTGCTCATCTGTAAAAAATTAGCCATAAATGACATTGTTGTTACCAAGTTTTGGAATCATCTGGTATATAAAAGCAACTTTAACTTGACCTTTTTTTTCCTATTACTTGCTAGGCGCATGAGCTATGCTGTGAGTTCACTAAAGATTTCCCCAGACTGCTGCACTGAGAGGTACCTCTGTTAATAGAAGTCTGCTGCTGCTCCCTCTGCAAAAAGTGGCAGCTGGGATGGAGCAAGTCCTCCTTGTTCCCAAGCCCACAACTGTGCACTGGTTCCCCCTACCTGACTTGCAGTGGTCTGAGAAAAGATTGTTTTCCAGCAACAAAGGAAAAGACAAAGAAACCCACAGTGTTGGGAACGAGGACCAGAAGTTAGGATTTCTTCTTCCCCTAGGAAGTGACCAACTGAGTGGCTGACAGAGGTGAGCAGCCATTACATGCAAACCTCAGTGCAACACGGGCATACAGGGTCTCTGGAAATTCCTTAAAACACTGGGATACAGTTGTTTATACTACATGTAAATAGCAAACCAGAAATACCTCCAAATTGCCTGGAGGTATGGAGAAGTGATAATTGTCAAGCTACTCCTGACAGATTCAGACATATCCGTGCTAGAGAAAATACTTCACTTCCCAGATTTTCTCAGCTAAAACAACAGTCAAAGCAGAAATGAGTATGCATAGTTACCAAGATGACAGTTGACTTCTTTAGTCCCCAAATTGTCTTCCTTTGAATTAAAAATGCTTTCTTAGAAATAAAAAGACCTAACATTTTTCTGCATTTTTAATTTTAAAAAATAACGGCATTCAAATATTACGACATTCTTTTAGACTGTCTTTTCATTTCCTCATTTCTGTGGTGCCTTAATTATGCAATACATGGCAGTCTTTAGTCTTCTACTATAATACACCATCTCTCAGAAACAAACATGTTAACTGAGTGCACACTTCTGGCTTGTGGAACGTGCCTAGTCAGCTCCCAAAGCAGATGAATGCAGTTTCATATACCACAGGTTTGAGTAAAAATATGAAAGCTGTAGTAGAGGGTATTTACAAAGGCCATCTTTGGCCTCAGGGACCTTATGCAATGTCTCCTGGCTACTGCTTTCAAATACCCTCCACCGGAGCATCTCTTGCTACCAAGCACAGCGACAGCTTAGGACAAAAAGCCTCCAAGGTCTCCAAGCTATTGTGAACACCACACTTCTAAACATGCAGCATTATTTTAATTAAGAAATTAAAGTGTAGGTACGTTGTAAATTTATCACATGCACATAGACTGATGTCTTCATGCTGTCTCCGAACCCTTCTGTAGCTTGTGCTCCTCTCACTAAGTTCCAAGCAAGTAGCTACAAAACCCACACGCATCAGTAGCTTCTACCTGGGTTCAAACCCCAGCAACACACAGCCTTCTTGAAGTCTGCAGGATTAGCAAACACTACAAACATAAAGCTAATCATAGAAAATGTAATGCCAATGCACAATGTACAGATCCAATGAATGCTCTAAGAGATCACTCCCAGGTCCACAAGATGGGGAACCTCGGACTAGCTTCTCGTGATAGCAATAGAAATGTTCCAGCGGTCACCTTTTGCATACACTACTCCATAGTGACAGATATAATCTCTGCAGCATGAATATGAAATAAAGAAGCTTTAGGTGGAAACTATGTATGTTTTCATCAGCATTTTTTGCATTGAAATGCTCTTGCAGGCTAACCAGAGCTATAATTTTGAACATAAACCCATGCGTCTCTTGGATCTCGGTTCACGAACTCTGCACAGAAAGGGCTATGGATTCCATAAAATGCATCAGTCCAGAAATTGCTCCACATGGTGAACTCTGACCTTCTGTCTGGCTCCCAGTGAAATTAAGGGAGTTTTATAACTATGAGCATCTCAAAATGAGGTGGGGGGGGGAGGTTGGGTCTGAACGAAAAGATCAATATTTAGGTTAGCAGATAACTCCCCAGGGGGCCCGACTCTTTTACAATTGCCATCCATCCCCACTAGAAAGCAGTTTCATGTCCAATGAAGAGCAATAAATCTTACGAACATACAAAAGGAAAGGGAATGAACTTAGTCTAAAAGCCATCCAAAACAATATACAAAATGCATTCTTGAGAGACAACAGGAATATCTGTATGGACATAATCCACAATACACTTTGCCAGAAGTCTGACAACTAAGGATAGGAAGAAAACACACATGCTCAGACCACATTTACGAAGAAGAGTTCTAAAATGTGAAAGCTACAAACTCTTTTGTAATATCCCCATTTCCTTATTGTTTTGACAGGTAAGCCAATGTTATCTGGGGCAAAACAGCTAAAAATGGTCTTATATTTTTAAACATCTGTTGGATTATCCCATAATAAAGAGTCACTTCAGTCCACAAGTTATTCTAATATCTAGATAAGCCACATTCTTTATTTTCTCTTGTACCTGAATTGAATCTAGAAGAGGGAAAATATATCTTTTAGACCTATTTTTTGAAAGTTCATGGGAGTATAAGTATATCATTCTGCCTTCTAATTTCTCTGAAAAGGATTAGGAAAACAGAAAATTCCCCAGAAATGCCCAGAGATACAAGACAAGATCTGGCAGCCTTACTCATAGGCCACCCATGGAGTAGAGGAGTACTCAACACAAGTACAGTTTGTAGGTTCTACCTTTATAAAGCTAATGGAAAACTGGGCCATTTTACATTTTCAAAAAATGGTAAATAGTAAAAGAAAATATTTTAAGAACCTTTTCGTATGCTTATTTGTTTCACATTTAGTTAACACCAGGAGATGTTAATACTCTGTTTTGTTTTGGTTTTTTAAGAGTGAAGAGGCTCATTTTAGCTGTGACTTTTGGCTTAGGTTGATCAACTTCCCCCGTTCTACTATGTTCATTCTTGCTGCCATATCCAAATCCAGTTATCAAGAGGATGCCAAGTCCTTGATGAAAACCACCTTTTATTATATCCTAACCAATGGACTGGAAGTAGACTGAGCTCATCTGGGAGTAATTAATCACAGTTTACATTTAGGCCATTCAGCACATTTAATACTCACTCACACACACAACATATAAAAAGATACATACTATTAAAAGCATTGTTTTGACACAGTTCAAGAAAATATAGATTCAAAGTATTCTAGGTCATTTGGACACATCTTTCTTCCATTAATTTTCATGGAAGAGATGGATCAGATTCATAGTTGGCTTGCAGTGATAGAATTTTGCAGAAGTCAGATGGACAACATTGATTTACTTTTGCTAAGAATCAGAGTCTAGATCTCCCCGAAGAGAACCAGTTTGTGAACCAAAATGATTCTATGTTGGAAAAATTCAAAAGTACTCTCTTTTGATGAAGCCATATTGACCAAAAACCCTGAGTGACATCCTTTCTTTCAAATTACTCATTCTTACAGGTCTCACCATGTATGACCGCCAAAATACTTAACTCTCTTTCAAACTGGAAGAAATTTCATAAATAAGGGCTCCTAGATAAGCAATTTGCAAGTTAACTCACTTAAAAGATTTCTAATATTGACATCCCCAGAAAATACTACTGTTGAAAACCAAACCACTCAGAAATGTGTTAATTTTTGTAGCATTTTGTTTCAGCAAAACATCCAAGCAAATATGGTTCAGTAATAGCAAATTATACCAACACTGTAAGAATGTTAAATTATTTTTTAATTTCTTTTCTATTTAATACATTAAAAATACATACTATAAGATAAAGACATCAAAATCAAAAATCTTGATTCACTAAAAGAGACTTCTTAAAATGCATTCTTTTGTATGCATAAATGTACTGCAGCATAAGACATTTCTTAAGATACATAGCTCTCAACATAATTACTTGGTATACATTTCAAAGTATTTCACCACTAACGGCCTAGGTTGATTAACTACCCAGATAACACATTCTACCATGCTCCATAAACATAATACAGAGGTATTAATTCGTGAGATGATGCAAGCTATCAACAGATCTATGCTCTATTATTTACTGTAACTTTTTTTCTTCAGAGAAGATTATTTCAACCACACATGCAAAGTTATTGTGAATCAAATCTAAACGGGAATATAAACAAGAGTTTAAAAAAATACACTTTTGCTGGCTTTCTTCTTGTTTTATCCTTAAATATCATGCTTTAAAACAAGAGATCAGCTTTAAAAAACAAAAACATCAGACCTTCATGCCAGGACCATTTCTCAAATTACATGATTCTCCAAGAGTGAACTGCTAGAAGACAGGCAGTTTTTCCAGTATACAAGGCAAGACCCTTTTTATAAATGCCTCCTTCACCATATCAGAAACATGGCGAGAAGATTTATGAATAAAGGCGAAAACTACAGGAGAACTTTGGGCTGACTGTTAGATCTGGGCTGAGGTGGGATATACGGAACTAATCATTCCATGATGCCCTCTAGGCACATTTCAGTGAGAAGAACCACATGTATCTTAAAAATATAGTACAACCTACACCCAGAAAAATCTCTATTGCTCTGGATACAAATACTTCACAATGATGATTTTAAAACATTCCTTAAGAACCTCCCTACTCAAAAACCCTGTTCACAGCTATGAAAGTATTTTAACACACTACTGTCTAAACCTACATTGAAGTTTGTTAGGGCATGGGATGTGTCTCTCTACAGGCTTTAGTATCATCCTCTAATCTCCTTTAATAATATAACAATACAGAACTGATAGGATAAAACTAAAAATGTAAAGGTATCATGTGCTAGAATTCAGTATATATTAGTGGTATTGTATTAAGCCAGTGTGATTCTAGAAAATGGAACCTAAGCACATGAGGTTTTATTTCCTTCTGATAAGTACTATGAACTTGAAAGAATTGCAAGGTGAAAGAATGACACAGTTAAATGCAACATAGAAAATAATTCACATTTCTAGTCTTTTCTGTCACTGGGAACTGCACTCTCTTTCACCTTTCAGGTCTATCCGCCACATTGTCTTTGACAATGCTCTCCTTCCAGTTACTTACTCTAGTTACCTCAGTCAGGTGTATCTTCATTTTGCAAATCCTTTGTGCTCCTCATCTGCACAGGTATTAAAGTATGCACATGCTCCACTTTCCTGTCCATATTTCTGATGCCACCAACCATCAGTTACTCATTTCCACTCAGTGCTCACTAATTCTTGTCTTTGTCTTTCAGATTCCCATCCAATCAGGAGTATTTCAAGTCAAATATTTGTGTTTAGTTTCAGTATGGGACAACTAACAGTCTTGCCACTGGAAGTTATTTTGTGCACCATTGGGTGCAGCTTTGCAGCCCTTTACACTGCTTCTTTATATCCATGCAACCTCATTGGTTTTAATCAGGTTGCTCTGATATCCCCAATAGTAGAATTTGTTTGGGACATTATGGAGAGTAGACAGGAATGTGTTACATGATTAGGAAGACGACCCTGTTCACTGCAGGAGGGTTGGACCAGATGACCTCTAAAGATCCCTTTCAACCCAAAGCATTCTATGATTTTATGATTCTGTGGTTCATTTTTCTGCATTTATACTTGTGAACAGGCTATTAAATTAATATATAAAGTGTCCCTGACACATTCCAACTCTTTGCTATATAGGCCAATTTTTCAGGGACATGCTGTCAGAATTTCAGGCACTCTAGGAATAAAAAAAAAAATAAACCATTGGCCAGCAATGTGTTCGGAGAATCACATCTGAAGGATCCAGTAAATAATTTGATTGAGGCCCTGTTGTGTGTGCCAGCACAAAAGCAAGTAGTATTTCACCAAAAAAAAGCGTCACATAGTGGCACCCAACTGTTCACATAAGACCAATGCAAATAGCTTGTCTCCACTACCAGGCACCGTGATATATGGCGGAGGATGCTCCTACCAGAAAGTTTGTTCCTGCTGTGTCAAAGTTTCCCCACACTTCTCAGGTGAGCTGCGTTCATGGATAAGCAATCTGACACTTACAGAAAATCTTCCAGCTACTGGTGATAGGTGTGAACCTCCTATGAAATCAAACACATTCAATGTGGTTGGAAAATAGACTTGATTTAAGACAATGGGATTCCCAGCTTCTGATTTACCTGTTCCTATATCGTTCTGCAACAGAGAACTAACAGATATATTACCTGCACAGGAAATATGTGCAGTTCTGAAGAGCATCTTGAACACAGACTCAAGTTTACCTATGACAATACAAAAACCACATCCATAAAAACTCAAGCATTTATATATTTTGTTCACATATTATATGAGCATGTGATAGTTATAACTCCATTATATTAATATATACATATGTTAATATACTGAGGACATGCTACTTTTTTTTTTTTAACCTGCTGCAAGAGTAAACCACAATTCTGGACTACCTTGAATGCTTTTTCCTGCCATAGCCTATGAAAGTTAACTCAGAAAACAGATACACCAAAGACTTCAGCATCTTCCTAGCAATGACATTATAGTGATTCATTTGAGTGCTAATGGCATGATTTCGCTGTTTTCAAAAAATTTGCATGGCAATATAGAATTATAGAATACATAATTTGGAAAAAAAAACTCCATCTGGTCTAATTCCGGCTCAAACTAGAGCCCACTGTATATGCCATCCACCAGACTGGGTAATATTGCAAAGAATTCTTTTCCTATTTAGGTAGAGACAATTTGTAAAAAATTAAATGGGCCCTGGGCATTTATAAACTATTAGACAATTCACCCATTCAGAAAGGATTCTTGTGAACGTGATGGGTGTAACATCAGTGAAACTAAGGGACACAAGAATAGCTGATGTGGTCACCTTCACGCCCCACATGTCAATCTTAATAAATGGTCACTCTTACACATTTGCTATTTTGTGGACTGTGAAATTCTATTGCCATATTGTGCTGATGTGTCGCCAGTTTCTAAAATGTCTGATGTGTGGGACTGTTGCTTTTGGGGTTTTTTTTATATATTTGTTGTTGTTGTGCTTCCAGAAAGTGGATGGATAATCTTTCTGGAATATCAAGTCTGATTAGGAAGAAATTTTTTACTATGAGGGTGGTGAGACACTGGAACAGGTTGCCCAGAGAAGCTGTGGATGCCCCATCCCTGGAGGTGTTCAAGGCCAGGCTGGATGAGGCTTTGAGCAACCTGGGCGAGTGGAGGGTGTCCCTGCCCATGGCAGGAGGGTTGGAACTTGATGATCTTTAAGGTCCTTTCCAACCCAAACCATTCTATGATTCTATGATTATGGTAAAGGCTGACTTTTTTGCCAAATAAAGTATAAATGTGAATAGAAATCTGTGTGTAGGCTAATCTGGAGACAAGAAGTATTACTTAATTGGCTTGCGCTGATAGTTTGCTATTTTTTATATTCTAATAAAACATCAGCACAGTTGTGACTTTTCATCTCCTTAGTTAAGTGGAGAATACCACATGCTTTAATAAACATAGACTTCTTCCTTTTTTACTTACAAATCTATGCAGGAAAGAATTTGCAGACAACCCAGTAAGGTCTTCTGCCTGCTAATAAGTTGAAAAGCTTGTAATCCGTAAAATAAGAGGGGCAAAGAGAAAAAAAAACCAAAACAAAACAAAAAACTGCAGGGTGCCTCAAAAAGAGTTGTTTTAGTTTACAGCTGTGATCCTTTTATTTTCTTTTTTTCCTCCTACATTTTACTATATGTTCTGATGGTGTGCAGTGATTGCTTTCTATAGTGGCTAGAGGAATGTATTTCCCTCTTTCAGAGGACCTTTGTTATCTTCTGTATTGTAAGGAAGACCCCTCTGGAGAAAAGGGCATTGAGAGGTGATGAATTTGGCACAGAAAAGATATCATATAGCAAAGTTGCAATATTGGGACACTGCTAGAACACTCATTAATCTCATCTCATTATAACTGCTTGAGATATTTCATATGTACCCAGCCTTGCAACCATTTCCTGGACTATTTGCTTTTAACACCTTGCTTCTTTCTGTGTGTATCTCCAGCAGTCCCACTTTTTATCTCATCTCATCAACCATGAACTCCTCACCTTTGCCTTCAAGAGCTTACTCCTGCTAGCTCTCAAGGACTAGAAAATGTTGCCCAGATCTTAAATTCACAAACAAGCATTTTCATGTTTCAAGTCCCTGACAGTGGCTAGGCAGCTGGTGCCCCGAAATCACTGCCACACACACAGCTCTGCATTGCCTCGTTGTTTCTCTGTGCTTCCTCTAGGGTTGCAATGGACTTGCCAGTTGTGTCTGTCTTGTACTTAAAAGTTGTGAGTTGTGTGGTGAAGGATGTTCTTCCTTCCGAGTCTTTGCAGAGTGTGTAGTACTCTTGGGCCAGGGACCACTGCTACCGCAATAGTAACAGCCAAGGGGTAACAGATAAATATTTGCTCAAAAGAAGCCAATAAAAGTAATGTTTACTGCCTATTCTCTTCTGTAAAAATAATGGAAAATACTTAAGACAATAAGACTCACTTTGAATGTTTGCTAATAAAATTTAAAAAACTGATAGGACTGCTGTTTATTTGGTAAAATTCGCCTGAATCAAAAATTACTGTTTGTTATTAACACTTTGATGAATCCAGTCAATTGTTAATTTACAGGGTTGCCTAGCTTTGAATGGATTTATGTACAGAAATGCTTAAAAATTGAAGAATATTTGCAGAAATATTGCCCACAAAGTCTTTATTTGCATAACTTGTGTCCTCTGTGGGGGGTGCGTAGTGTACTCTGGTACTCAGTGATTTATTGCTGTTCATTTAAATGACACTTGTGGAATTCTGAGGGACTTTCATGACATACAGCATTTCTTTTCTAGTCCTTAAATACATGCACACTCACACAAAAAAACGCATTGAACAAGACAGATGTATTAACATTTGTTAGCAGGTCAAACTAAAACACTACCAAGGATGCAGTGTTCTCTTTGACCTGCTAACACTCAAGCAAGCTGCAACAGCCCTGTATAATTCAGATTGTAATATGCTTTACTTAACCTTTGTTAACTAACACATGAAGAAACAGCTTTTCCTTTCAGTGAGGACAAAGCACGCTGTTTCAAAAGGGCTTATGTGAGTTGAGAGTAAGGTTCTGTATACAGTTAAATCCTACATATGACTGCTGAACCCATTCTTTCCCCTTTCCATACAAATCCACACGGAAACAACAACAAAACAGAAAAAAATGGCTGAAGTTAAACTACTCTGAATTATTTGTCAGATCAAAACCAAAAAATCTGTTTTCCCATTTGTACAAGATGTTCCCTAGGAGACAAAATGGAATGTCTAAATGCACTTGTCAGGAAAGACCAAGGAAATAAGGGGCTAGGTTCAAAATCTGTTGCAAGATGAGCTTCCCTGGCTTATCCACTAGTTCAACCACTGGAGCACATCCTATTATGTCCAAACTACACTTCTTGCCTCTGCTTCTGGGATTTGAGGTCAGACTTTTCTGACAGTCCTCAGCAGAGCATGCCCTCATGAGAGTGCTGCAGAGTCCTCCAGGGCACTTCCCAGAGTACCCTGAGACGCAGGTAAACGTCCTCATCACCGCACTGGGAGTGTGACTGCTCTTCAGGTTATGTTTCAGGGTCATTTAAGCACACTGCAAACTGCAGCAGCTCCTGCTGCAGGGCTTGTTGGAGCTCTACCCCACAAGAACCGTCATCCATTCGGAGGAAAAGTTACTTTGTTCAGACCCACCCTTGGCCTAGCACAGCTCTCTTCCATCTGGATTCAGTAGCCCAGTCACCACTCTTATAACTTCTTCTAAGCCTTTTGAGCCTCCTAAGCCTTTTCACTGCGGTCTGTGATTGCACTTGACTTTTGTATAGGAAACACAAAGAGACTGGGGGAAGGAAAAGGGGAAGGACAGACACAGGCTGTCCTTAACAAAAACATCAGTAAAAACAAAATTACCTTCACCCTCCCAGCATTGCTTCAGGACACAGTTTTTTCTCAAAGACTGTAGAAGTGAGTGGCAGGTGTGAAAGTTATATGAATTTTTGAAAATGATTTATTAAGTGACTGCTAATTCTATACACAAAAACTCTAAATATTTTCTGCAAAAATTTCTAATTACATCTATTTTAACAATACAAGAAACAGTACAATTCATAAATAGATTTTAATTTTCAAATCAGCTCAGCCACAAGCAAAGTGATCTCACATTTCTTCTTCACTTACCTGGTTTTCCTATGACCTCAGACAGAGTCATGTTCTCCAAGCCAGCTGCTGCTTTTAGGAAACATTTCAGATTGGTTAAAGTACGTGGCTGGCTTTTTCAAGACGATCTGAGTTTCGACAACCTGTCAATTTGGTCCAAGATTGCAGCAATTAATGATCCCTCATCTTGCTGCATCAAGAGGACTTTAGGAAGCCATCTCAGCATTTACGGTTAAGGGACGGATCAACAGGAGCAGGCGGCATGTGCTGAAGACCTTGAGCAGATAAAGGCTTCAGCTCATAAGCATTTCCATGCAGAAATGTTGTAACACTGACATACTGCTGAAGACTTCCCAAGGTGTCCCCAGTTCCAGGTGTCAATTGAGCTTTTCAAACATGGCTCTAGCCTGCGTAGCTCCAACCACATGGCATTATAACGGAGCTTACAGAGAGTGCTAAGGAAGGGTTAAGTCCACACCCGATCAAAGACCCTCATATCACCTCCAAGAGATAGGAAGACAACTATCTGGGTGAATCAAATAAAAAATGTGACATTAACATTAGTAAACAAAACAGCCCAGAGAGAGCTCAGCTCTTGCTTCCAGGCTGCCCTGGGAATTGCTTCTGGCCTGCGCCAAGCCCTGAGCGTGCCCAGGCACTGGCTGAGTGTCACTATGTGATCAGAGAGAAAACAGCTACACTGTCACCCTATGGGGAACATCATAAAGACAACTTAATTTTGATTCCTGTGTGACTTTTGCTTTCTTGGCTACTCTTTGCCTCCAAATCACCCTACTTCATCCTTCTTTCCAGGAACTCAGTATATGGAGCCTCAGGAAAGGAGAAAATCCCTGCAAAGCTCATGTTAAGTACTTTTTTGAGGCAAGCAGGCTCACTCCCTGCAGGTGGAAAGCATCATCCTGGTGAGTCTAGTAAATTCTGGGGAACACTACAGGTAAAAAGCTGTTATCACAGATACCTTGTGCCTCCTACTTCCCAGGTGGTCTGGGGGCATTCTTCCATTCCCTCACCATAGTCACCCACTGTGTAGAGTGCAGATGAGGCTCTTAAGTCAGTTCCACACTCTATTAGTTTTCCAACACCTTCCCTCCTAGCCTATATCCAAATCCCCACATGTAGAAAAGTAGGTCTCCACAGGGCATAATTCTGAAATGTAAAATGAAGCCTAGAGAGTTCAAATGATCTAACTTGCATGATCTAATGCCAGTAGTCTACTTAAAGAAATTTGTAAGAAATAAAAACCCAAATTTCTTTTCTGCTTTTAACAACACAGTTAATTGCAGGATTAGCAGTCCTGGATTGCTCATGACATTGGGCAACAGGACAGCTGAAGATATATCTGTCTTGGATCATATGTTTGATCTTCAGATCTAGTCTTGGACTGTTCAGGGATTTCATACAATGTTTGCCTGCTGGGATAACAATTTCGGAGACAGCTGATATTACAACCTAGACCTAGCTCAAGGCACTCTAGTCATGTAGGAAAATATGATTTTGCAGTGTCAGTAAAATGGATTCTGCCAGGGTGGACCTCAGAGAAGCAGTGAGGTTTCTGGTGGGAGCCTCTGAAGTGAAACACTGAGATTTTAGGAGGTAGATGGCAACGAGTGCCTGGGAGGAGGTCCTGCAGTTCGAAGGGGCTCAGGAAGCTGTGGCCATGGCCTTCTTCTCTTCCCAGCGCTCACTGATTGTCTATCATTTTCTTTTTGCATACAGTCAAACCACTGAGAAGTTAATAAAGAATCACTCCAGTTTGGATCAGAATTGTGAAATAGCCTGAGAAACCACTATCTTCTGTTTATTTTCTTTTCTTTTCCAGCATTAATCCCCAGGAGGGCTATAGCACATTCTCACTTTGTGATGCAACCTGTCACTGGCTTGAAAGCAGGCAAAACCAGGAAGGAGGGGGAGGTAAGAGTTGCTGTAAAAAAATGAAGAGGTTTCTCAAGACCCTCCCCTAGAGGCCCTGAAAGATGTTCACATAAGGTCTCCTAGTGGCTAGGGCCAGTGCTGGATGAAGATTAGCAACAATAAGATAATCTTAGAATAATAAAAGCTGAGAAAGGTTGTGTAACTCATCATGTCCCTGTTTTCAAATGTGCCAGTATGAAAGGGTCACTAGGGAAAGGAACTTCAGTTTTCTTATTTAAATAAATTACTTACAAAAGACATCAAAACTAAGGGGATACCTATTTGATTGCTTCAAAATAAGATTTTTTTTTCTAGAGGACTTTCTAAAGTGAATACAGATGTTGGGAAATATACATTATTGTTCTATGTGTCAAAATTCTGGTTCACAATGGGCTTAAAGCACTGTCCAACACAACTATTGTTTCCTTCCTCATGGTGTTCAGAAAAATGGTGACAGCATGCAAGGAGAAGGTTTCAAAATCTGGAATACAGTCTGTGCTCACAAAGCAAATATCTTTCTTAGCATCTACTATCTCTTCTTCCCAACTCCCCCGGCTTACTAAGGAAATAATCGATAAAACTAAGCTAAACAAGGAAGACTTAAAGGAGTCTTAAACACAGCCTAGGAAAAGTCTTTTCAGGTAAAGACTGAAATCACTGACAAACCTCTGATATTCAGCACAGTCAGAATTTCCTCCCCTAGCTTTCAGCCCTTCTTCAATATATAAAATGACATCAAATAACATTAAAAAATTTACTTAATTTCTTGGTCAGACCTCCTTATTTGTAACATGGGAACAGTAAAAATATCTATTCTTAGCTGTTTCAATGTGTTCCTGGTGCTCCACATATCAAGATCTGTAAACATTTAGTCAGCATTACACCTAGTAGCTTACATTCTGAATTTATGTAAGTTTTTGACTTTGTCAGGAATTACCATCCATGAAGAAAAACACAATTCAGAAAAAAAAAAATTATGCCAACATGTCATAATATTTATCTCAATAAAAGCCAACAACTTGCTTTTTCTATTGCTGTGCTGCAATAGCTATTTCATAATCCCAGTTTCAGGTACAAATTGCAATTCTATTGTGAAGTTATGAGATATCTCATTAATGCTTTCAGCCCAGACAAAAGTACATGATATTGTGTACATTAATACTTATAAGATTGATAAGTTTGTTTGGCTCTTTAGGTGACAGGGTTTTTGGTATCACTCTCTTTATCAATATTACTAAATATTCAGCACGTTAATTTTTTAAAAGGAATATGTTATCCCTAATTGCCTCTCTGCCACCTTCTCTATGGCTGAAAATGCAATAGCCACTATTTGTTAGCCAGCATTTTACCTTACAACTGTTCTCTTAAGGTCACTGCACGTTCAAATACCCTGAATCTCAGCTCAATCGCCACAACGTGCTTGAAGGGCAGCATAAGAGAAGTGGGAAGGTGTATTTCTAACATTCCCACCTTCCCCCTTTTCAAATGCATGAATAAGCATTTCTGCTTCTAAGATGTGTACTGTGAATCATTGCTTTAATTCCTCCACAAACCTCTCCCGGGATAGACAGGGTGAGCTTGAGCCCTCCAAGGACACTATTAACAGTCCAAGGCAACTGCCTCAGTCCTGGCTTTCCTGTTTGTCCTTGCTGTGCAGGGAAGGAACCAAAGTGGTGGGGGAGTACTTTCCTATACAACTCCACCTGTCATGGGACTGGCACCGACAGCTACAACATCTGCAGCCTGAACCTAAGACATTCCAACAGGCACATATCAATAACACTTTCCCGTGAGAAGATATATAATGTTTTTCTTCAGGGTGAGGGGTCTCTATTATTCTATTAAAGTAAGACTGTTGCACAATTTTGATTACACTGTGTCTGTTTTAATCAACTGGTTCACTCTTTGACATGCTCAAGGAAAAAGAAAAAGAAGGAATATAATTTTCTCTTTAAATCTGTCATCAAGAGCACCAACTACTGTCTTAATACACTTCTGTTGAAAACACAAATTTTGCCAATCTCAAAGGCTCTCATCTTTAAGGTACACAGAACTAATTAGTAATTTAGCAGGAGTAGAGAGAAAAAAAGTTCACTTCAGGCACTTTGGTAGACAGAGACAAAGAACAAAGTTTCTTCATCTGTATTAATACTTAAAAAAAAAAATAGAATTAATGACCTGAAGCTAAGACAGCACCTGGGATGATTTTATGGAGTCAGTGTTTAATTTGAAAACATTCATACACTGAAAATATTTAGTGAAACTAACTAGGAACCAAATTGCTTTCCTTTCAAATGAAGGAAAACTATTAATAAATAAGTAATCTTAAAGTACGTATTATAACAAAGCTAATATTAGACTCATTGGGACTCCAAGTAGAGGCTAAAGCATGGCAGTATTGGCCTCCCATCAGTGAAACAGGTGATTCACACTGGTATGTTTTGTGGCCAGGTCCATCTCCATCCCCACCCCAACTACAGGCAGCCACCATATTTGCCCCAAAGCTCTTTTCACTACTCTGTTTCACATGTTGCTGTCTTAGTGGTGGGGGTTCTGCTTATTTTCCTAGGGAAATTTGACGAACCCACTATCAGAATATTTTATTTTCAAATGCATAACATGGGTCCGTGCCATTTCCAAAGCCAGGATGAACAACCTTTTGTACGGTTCTCAAGCAGAGCTGAAGAGGATCAACTACTTCAGGTATATTCAAGGGAAAAGAACAAAATCCTCATTTCATATATACCCACCTCCCAGATCAGCTCATGGCTAGTAGCCCTGAATTGTGACAATCTGTACCCTTTAAATCAAAGTTGTACCAAATTAAGTATCTATACCACGGTCAAGAATCGTACAATGGACCTTTCCATTTCCTAGCAGGCTACTTGCCTCTAATAGACCAGTTGTATTGGAAGTAGGGTATTTTCTATAGTAATATTTGTGTAAGATTATTTTTTAATCACTTTCTACAAATGACAATAAATAAAACACCAAAAACCAGCATCCAGCTTGTCATCATTGCCTATCATGTGTTAACAGCTACATGCATTAAGTCAAAGGAATAAACACATAGAAAGTTTTTATATGGGATTAGAAAAAATGGAAAGACATTCCAAGAGTGATTATATGTATCTTATTGTCCTTTATTTTTTATGTTTAGTCTTTCAAAAAAGCAGTTTGCATTATGAGATCTTTCAAGCCTCCTGCAAAATCCTAGAGATTTAGGAAATTATTCTGTGAGCTGACAAAAATTGCCTGTTTTTTGGGACTCTATAAATCCACTGGTTGAACATCACTACCTTGAATCACAAAGCAAGGTATTTTTAAATAGAATGAAGTAATAAATATTGGTATTTTGGTGGCACTTGATGAAAAAAATTGGCACTGCAGGTGCACCATTGCATGCCTCAATCTTTTTTTTTTTGTTTTAAGTATCAAAAACAAACATAAAATCACTGCACAATTCCCTCAATCATACTGTACAGTTTACTTACTATTTTTAAGGTATCCTTCTCCACTTTAGTGTCATAACTCTGTTGTCACCTCTTGTAGGAACCAAAATGTCAAGGCAAATTTTATATGAATGCAGTGAAAGGATCTCATAGGTCTTTTCAAATTTATATGAGATTAATCTCACCTCTGTTGGATGCTACTGACTGTCCTTAGAAGTCCTTACCTGATAGATGGCTGGTTGAAAATTCGTAGAATGGAATTTTTACTCCTGAGGGAGTTTTTTACCACACAGCCGTAGCACAAGGCATTTCTGTCCTAATTGCTTGAAGTATAAATAGGCAAAGCAAAATACAAAATGAAGGAAAGAAAAATGTTTTTTTCAGTGTCAAAACTTTCCACATATGCTGGAGCTGGGCACTCCTCTGGGTCGCAGACCTTTGCAACATCTGTAATCCAGCTACAAGAGATAATGACTGTATAAAGAGAAAGCACCTAGTGAGTTTTTGCAAAAGTACCTAAATTCCTAAATGGGTTGCATAAAACCTTAGTGTCAAGTGACTTGCCTAAAATGACACAGACACTTCTCAGAAGGGGTCCTCTGAGTCCCAGAAAAAATGTTTTAATTACCTCAGCATTCTTCCTTACCAAGAGCTATAAAGCAATACAATAATTTTTGTAATAACAGTGCTTAAAAGCTCATAATTTGGACCATGCAAAGTGAACTGAAGAATTGTAAACTGACATATGGAAAGCTGACCTGCATGGAAAGCAGGTATTATTTTTTTCAGTCACTTATTCTCTGAGTTGGAAAATTTGAATTCCATACTACAGATAAATGTAACCACTGGCAACTATTATCTTTAAAATACCTTAAAAAAGATTAATAAATGAGTTTTCTGCTGTATGGGGATACTAGTACTAAAATGGGATGGTATAATTTAAAAACACTCTGAAACAAGCGAAGTTACATCTTATTTGTTTATTAATTTTACTTGTAAATTTTCACCAAGATGCCATAAGTAAACTGCTTACATGATATTTTAATCATTTGCCAGTCACAGTTGAATAAGTGAGATTTCTGGGTAGGCTGTTCACCTTGAATTTGAATCCAAATGACAGAATTATTTGGATGTAACACAATTAAGTGTGTCCAGTTACGATGGCCATTTAATGAGCTTCAGCAAGGCAGGAGTTAGCTCTACCTGTCTAAGCAGGGTTTTAATATGCAATAAAGCTAACATAATAAATAATTTAGGTGCTGAAATATTACAAAGCTAAGACTTTCCCACTGACTCAGTAATATGGATTGTCACGCATGGAGACAGCCATTAGAAATCCAACCGATAACAAAGTGAAAAAGAGTAGATCACAATATTTGACTGCTAAATAGTTAAAAATGTGCTGTCTCTTCATAGGAATGCCTTAAGGTTTGAGATAGTTGTAACTTGCACTTGACAGACATTTTCGTGGCTCTGCCTATAGGTCTGGTCTCCTGTGTTGTGTTGCTAGAAGGCACAGTCCTGCGGAAGAGTGAATGAATGAAGGAAGACAGGGAGCATCTCACAGAGTTGTATAAGAAATCATACACTGCCCTATTTTAAACAGAAAACCCAAATGATTTCTATCAGACACTAAATTAACCCAGCGGGGATTTCTGACTGTTTCAGGCAGAAAACTACTTTATTCATAAGAAAATTGGATATTCGAGAGATCGTCATGTTTCATATCATGGGTTGTAAATGTCGGCTCATCCGTAAAGGATTATCATGGGGTCTGCGTGTCTTTACTAAGGCAATTATGCAGTTGGTTAAGCTCAGCAATGCCCTGAAACCTAGCTTTAGGACAGAGTCAAGGTCCTAAACCAACAGAAGTTGGCCTTTTCAGTGTTTTTTTCAGGAATGAAGTTGGCAGCACTGCTCTAAGAGCCTCCTCTGTCACTTATGACACTGACCAGCTAAAAGGAAATGGAAATGATGCTAGAAATAGAGAAACACATGGAAGGGGGGGATAAAAGGACCATCCACCTTTAAGAAGGAAATGTGAAAATTAGACTTGAGTTACAGTCCTCCAGGAATTAAGGGAGGGTATGATTTTTACATCTGATGAATTTTCCAAGTCCTCTCTTTTTCCCGGTGACGAAAATACATAATTCAAAGACAAAACATTTTTCCGCCACCATAAAAAGTTCACAAGTTATGAGGTAATTGCATTAGCATGCTGTGAAAAGAGAAGAGTATGCAAGAAATCCTGATTGGCGTTTCTCTGTTTAAAAGGAATTATTTTCCAATACCTGAGCATGCCCAGAGGAGCTAGTCTCTGAGCAGCTGTGAAACAGAACCTTTTTACTTCGGGGTTAGTGCAGGGAGCTCATTAGCACAGCCTCAACCCTCAGCTAAACAGCCTTGTTTGCATATTGAAGCAATAGAATGTGAAGGTGTTAAAAAGGAAGAATTGCAGCTACTCCTGACTGACATGTCTATCTGGGCTCTTGTGTTTACAAAAGAATAACGAAGCTGCCCCAAAGCCCCTACTGGGCCTGATTATTATGCAGAGGCTTCTTAGATTATGTATAATTGATATCCATTTTCCCTCCAGCTAACCAATGGCAGCTCTCAGGAGTAATACTCACTCTCCTGCATCTTACCAACCAAGCAAACACTGGAAATTGCTATCTTTTACTAGGCTTAATAATTTTTAAAGACCAAAAATTGACATTTACATTTTACAGAAGCACAGATGACTGCACTGTTGGTGGGGTTTTCCTGCTAATAACAAACGGTGGAAATATTGTATTTAAGTGTGATGCTGGTCTGGGGGTATGTTTGGGTATCATTTCTATATATTTATACATGCATACATTCAATGGACAGTGTATATAATGTGTGTGCATGTCCCAGTTTTTCCGCACATTAACAATATGGTAACAAAGAGCAAGGCCAAGTTCTGAAAGCTTATTTTCTGCCATTTTTGTGGAAGATTTGCAAGGTGAATTATGCAGGCAAGGACATTCCTTCAATTACATTTATCGGTCCCCTTTCTGTACTTAACAATAGTTCCCTTCATCCTTACAATTTAGGCCAAATGTTCAGTTCCTAAACCTGACACAGGCATGAAATTGAGTAGTGCAGCACTCATTTTTCAATGCTCAAGCAGTTCTCTGCTCATCCAAGAGAAAATCCCATTGAAGATTTACCTCAAAAGTGAGATATTACATTTGGCCTTTACATTACAAAGCAGTTATAAGATAGAGGTTTTTTATTTCACTGGTCAATTTTTACTGCTTTTTTGGTCTGGTTCAGAGCTTCTGAAAGGATGTTTGTGGCTGAGGATTGGGCACAATAATTTTAAAAGTTTTGTCTGTAAAAAGCTGATCTTTAAAATGAAATGCTAATAGCTTGAGATAACAGGCGAAGTCTGTATAACTCTCTCAATGTACCGTACTTCAATCCTGACCTTCAGCCTTTTTGCTGTTTTGGTCCTGGATATCTCTTCAGCACAAACTGTCAGCTGCATGGAGATTTTTTTTATCCATACAAATAGTTGCCAGAATAAGGATGTGTCCAGTCCAATCATTTGCATGTCACCTTTCTCTCTGGAGGTGAAGACCTAGCTCACTAATCCTTTCTGCTACCTAACCTTGGCAGAATTTTAATTTTAATCTGCTCTCTGAGGAGATGCGCAAGAAAATGCAAGGAATATTAATACATTGACTGAACTGGGTTGAATGTGAAAAGGTAATCAGCCTTCCAGTCACTTGGGTACATACCCATTCAAAAGTATAGCCATTATGAGTGCACTAAACCTACTCTCTGCACAGACCAAGTCAAACCAGCAGAAAGGAAGACCCTGAATTAATTGAATCACTTATACCACCTGAACGACTACCAAAAATCTACATACTGCTTCCATCCACTAAAGAGTCTGAGCAAAACTCGATAATAATAAGCAAGGACCATACAACCTTTACATAGCTGATTTTTGTTCCAGCACCTTTTCAGAAACCAGAGGGTAGTCACAAAAAGCTGAACAGTTTGCAGGTGCCCTTACCTTAGCATAACTGCCTTTATGTTACAGAAACATAAATAGACAGAAACCAACTGTAACAAAAAAAAAATTCTGCCCAAAGAAAAGGCCAGTCCCAACAGGCAGTCATTCACATAATGATCTCCTGACCTGTATTTAACAAAAGCTACACACCAGTACTAAAAACGACTGAAGTCAAATAGTCATTTCAGAGCTGCACCTTTGGCCAGCAGACCACAGGACTGCAGTATGCACTATTACACAAGGATTTCAGGCCACATAATTACATTCCAAGAAGTGTTAGCTCTGCACTGACCATGTAGATCAGTGAAGAGATGCAACAGGTCTTCTTTTTTATAATGCAAGCTTCTGCTTTTTATGTAAGCCTCTGCAAAGTGGTTGCTGCTGTTCTGCAGAGAGCTGACTGGTCACATAGGTCTCTCTCTCCACCTCCTTTCAGGTGCTAACTTTCATTAAAAGAAGATTTAATTAAATATTAATTTATGACTTATTTATTACACAGTGCTTTTCCATGCCAAGAATTGCTGAGCTTGCCATACAGATACTATTTGATCTCTGGGAGGAAAGAAAGAAGGTTGTGTGTCCATGGGTGGGAGGGGGACACGATCTGTATTGAGATGCAGCCCGCATTGTGAAAGACTCAGGTCACATCCAGTTTTTGCTATAAAGCTCAAGAGTGTCCCTATTATAAGGCATATGTGTGCTGTCCACACTTTCAGTATGATTTTGAGACGCTCCTTAAAAGTATTTGTGGCATTTTGCCATTACCTTTCCTTGAAAAATAGTTGCACCTTTACTTTCACATTCACTCTTACACACGCTGAAGTACAAGTCTTCTCTGACTTCCACCAGTGTTCAGAAGAGGTTACAACGCTTTCTTTTTCTTCAGACATACAGAATCACCTCTGCACTTTGGGTTTGGGGGTCATCTTCTGCAGGTCTCCTGCATGAACAGGGAGCATGCCTGGTCTGATTTGCCAAGCACTTGTAGAAGCCATCAATAGATATAGAGCATTGCTTTAATAACACAAAATCTGGACTCTCTCTTATGGACTATCTCTTATGTGATTATTCTCTTTCTTCTTTTGTTCTATAAGCATAAATAAAGACATAAAGCCACCACTGTCCAATGTCCTTCTGGAGAGCAGTCTGTGATTGTGTCTCAGAGCAATTCTGTTTCTCATTATACTTTTCCTGAGGAGTGATATAATGATTACTGAATGTTTTTCTTTTATAATGTAAAATACTTTCCAAAGTCCATTTACCAGCATCACAGGGAGAAAAATTGTGCTGACTATCTGACAAAGATCATAATCAGTAAATATGCAAGGTGATGTACAGATTAGCACTTTGGTCCAGTTTGCTAGATAATCCATCAACAGTAATTAAGAAACAACCATCAAGGTTTGGTCCAGAAAGCATTTAAGTGTTAACGTACACAAACAGACATATTAAGTTTAAAAGGCTGACTGAGAACCTCATAAGAGTTTTTTCTTTTTATTTCCCTCTCCTTCTAGTTTACACCAGATTTTTCTCACCCTATGTTGGTAATTCCTTTTCCAGATCCAGGGGAAACCAAGGCATGCAGCCATACATTAAAATCTATATTTTAAATCAGCTCTGCAACACATTTTTCTATTTATTCTCTGCTTATCATTTTCCTTGGTAGTAACAGGGGTCTTTTGAGTCACAGTTTCTGTGCCACACTGACGGCACATGGCACACAAATGAAGCCACAGCATGAAATGACTGCAGGACATGATTACAGCAAAGAATAATTGAAGGCTCAGGAACCTATGGTCCAGAATAAATTTTAGCCTGACACTCAATGTGTTCTGCATTCATTACTATTCAGTGGAAGTGCCATACACAAAAACAACAAAAAGTTTACTCCTGGAACTAGCAATTCTCACCCGCAAGAAGGCAAAACAGTCCAAACTGGAGACAGAATAACTGTTGGAATGAATATTTAATGATTGCTTCAAGAGGTTAGCACAGGGAGGGAGGAGAACAAAGTCTGCCCTTCAAAGACTGCTCTTGTGTAAGGTCAGTGCAATTTGTTTTACCAGTCTGTTGAAATATAACTCCCTCTTTATTGGAAAGATAGGTCATCTTTGCTTTAATTTGTTGCTGCTACCAGACTGACACCACGAAACACCTGAAATTTTCTCTATCTTAAAGAAACAGACTCTATTTTGATATAAATACAGAAATACTAGTAGTCTCTTTAGTAGTCAAAACTTTTATTGTTCCACATTGTTTCCTATTTCAATAGAGGAACTTAATACTATTGGTTTGCACAAGTCAGTGGCCAGGAACTACATCAGCTTTTCATTTCTCTATACCTTGCTGGGCTATAGCTACCATATGTTGATCTGAATATCGCTGATCTTAGTGTCTTGCAAAGTCTTCTTGTGAAATTAAGTGCCCCAGAATTTACATAATTTTGTGTATGAAAACCTCAAAGACAATATCAGGAGATAAAGTAATGCTCTTTGGAGAGAAATTAAAAGTACCACTGTGTAAGACCATCACCTCTCCCAGCTCAGTGCTAAAATTTCAAGTCCTTTGAATCTGATTATGTCCATGAAAATATAAGTCCAAAAGTTTTATAGGTGCTACAAAGAACAGTCCCTTATTTATTTTTAAGTCTGTTAGTCTTGATACCTTTCATGTCTATCACTGGATTTCTCTTAATTTCCTGCCAGACCAGCCAGATGCATAGAATACCACAGAGACAAAAGAAAACGTCCAAAGCCAAGCACCATTCGCTCGGGCTGCTTTTTTCCTCAGAAGCCCCTTTTCAGGCAGCACCTCATTGCTGCAACAAATTAATCACCAAAGCCCTGGTTTGATAATGAAGTGCTATGGATTTGCAAAAGCTCGAAAGGCATTACATCTATTACCTGAAAGAAAAATGAGGTGAGTGCTCAGCACAGGAAAATTGGCACAGCAGTGCTGTCAGAGGCCAGTCTTCCTCTGGAGCACTTACTAGTGAAGTTAGTAAAATCCCAAAACTCTGATGGTTCCTTTTTGGCCTGGGCTAAATAGTCATCTCTACAGTTGTGCTTGAAATCTAAAGAGGAGATAGATTTTGCACCAGAGCTGCATGGATCTTGGGTTGCTGTTTTAAACAGGTTTGCTGAAACAAACAGTTCTCAAAGACTGGCATCAGCCTGATCTTTGTTAGTACTTGCAGAGGTTTAGATTCAAATATAAATTACTCCTTAGCCTGTTTTCATCCTTCCTCTTCCCAAGCCTATTATAACTTTCATCATGTTCTGAAGGAACAATTGTGATGTTTATGCTCTTGTTCAAGTGGGTAAGTTAATTACATTCTACTTTATCACTAAACGTTTTTGCATTTTGCCACTGATGACAGCTCTGTAAAATAAGACAGACAGCATCTTCAGGCACTAGGATGGACAGATGTCTTTGTCTTTAAGCTATAACAAGAGGATTCGGAAAACATTATAAATGCATAAATATGGCATTTCCTGAATCCCTGCAGAAATATTCAGCATATGTCTCCTCCGACAACTAAGGATCAATCCAAGCCTGTTATAACAAACAGCCTCTTAACGCTACACTGAGATCTCCTCTGCTCAAGCTCCACAGCTTTTTGGAGAGGGACAGTCAGCAACCCCTCAGCAATGTACTGTTGTTGCTCCAAGATCTTACTCATGGCAATGGATGAAGCAGAAGAAACCATCCACCACCAAATACGCCAGCTCAGTTCTTGCAGAATGGATACTTTGGGACTGAGACAGAGTTTGCCTGCTTGCAGAGTAGTCATCACCACAGGAGCTCAGTCATGACAACATTGCTCTGAATCCACTGAAGCCACTGAAGTTACTCTAATTCTCTTTCAATTGCAATTACTGCAGCTGAAAGCAGAATCAGTGCCAAGTAGATTGTATTGTCCATACACAGAGCCTGGGAGCTCAAGAGCAAAATGCATCCCCTGACCTTTTGTTGGAAATTCACCTCCTAGAAATAACAAAGGGGAGAAAATGAAGCCTGTATGGTGAGGTTTCCTATCAAAGCATCATATCAAGTGCTGAACACACACTGTACATAAACACGTACAAAGCCAATCTCTGCCCCTCAGCTTTTTCTGAATGACATTCTCCTCTGTCTCCAGACAGCATATTTCCTTTCTTTCAGCACAGAATTGCCTGGAGTTCATCACCTTTTTCAGGACCATAACATGAGCCATCAAGCAAAATATATCCATTCAAGATTTCCCATTTAAATACCATTTATAACAATATCAGAACCATGTCTCTGCATGATTACAGGATATCATTTAACCAATTTTAACTGAGTGAACCAGGGATATATTTCATTTGGTTTCCCACACACTTTAGCTACCTGTAAAGATACATACAAAGAGAGTATAAAACGTAACTATTTTTGTTATGAAGCTTACTATGGGGATTCATCTCATCCATTTAAAAGCATAGACTCTGAAATTAAGATAGTCGAAAAGAGAGCTCACATCATCTTGTCATAGGTGTCTAAGACAAGTGTAATGAAGCTGAGATGGCTCAGTCTAAAAGTCTAATGTTAAGGTGACTAAAATTAGAGATGAAGACCCACTGTGGTGATGTGGGGCAGAACAAGGCAGCAAAGGACTCAAACCAATGTGGGAATACTGGAACCATCTGTATGAAATAATTTTTGTTACAAACTGTAACAGAAGAATATATTGTTCCATGCTTAATGAAGTAATTCATTTGAGCAATCTTGTGTAACACTCCAGTGTGCTGATTCCTCCTCCTGTGACAAATAAGCTACTGTATAAAATTTAGAAATTAGGATCTATTAAATCTAATGCACAGTGCAAAGGGCAATTTGTAGGTATATAGGGCAGCAGCAGACTTTCAATAATAAATTGAGCCCATCCCCCAGACATGAGAACTTGTCTTTTTCAAAATCAACTTTGGTTATCACACCTTCTCCAAAGCCTCACCACACTGACCTTCTCAGTATCTCTCATTTTGGTGGTTAGGATAAATCCTAATTCATGTATGTTAAATCAAAAACCTATAAACTTCTGATACTTAAAGGCTGAGCTGGACTTTCTCTAAGCCTTTTCGAGGCTGCCATTGAGAGAAATAGTCATAATAATTAAACAGGTAGGACGGCCACTTAAAACAAAAAAGCACAGCTGCACATTTTTTACACTGACTGTCAGAAAATCTTACGTATTTTTAAAAGGCAAGTTTCACCAGAAGAGGAATTTTAGGGGAAAAAACAAAAAAAAAAGTTCAGACTGTTCCAAAAATGAAGAGTCTGGGCATCGTCAAGAATCTGCTAGTTGGGTAACACACACTCCATGAGAACCAACAAGCGGCATAAATTAAAAAATCAGCATAGATAGTAAGGTCTCCCGTGAATTCAAGGTAACAAAACATCTTTATGTAGGGAACTAGCAATCCTTTTAACCATCAGTCATCAGTTCATTCATAGTTGCCATAGTAGAAAGCAACTGAAGTATTTCAGAAGTGTAATTTCAGAATTGCTGCCAGAAATTGGAGATGAAAGCTTTGCATTATCAGCACGGAAAACACAGATCTGGCATAGACCTAGTGTAAACTAACAGTAGCAAGGAAAGTGAGAGGCTGAAGTTCAAATGCCATTTTTTGTGCCATTTTACCCTCCTTTGATGTGGTAGTTCCTAAGTTTGAATCACTGGAACACAGAAGTTGGTCCCTCGCCTTAGAGACAGGGTTTGTCTGACATCTAGCAAAATGACGGCTTGGCCTGTGGTTACACTTCTAGGCACTACATTACAAATCAGTAAACAGTAAATATAATAATTCATTAAGGGGGTAATCTTTCCATAAATCTCTTCTTATGGAATAGGTCTTTCTCTCAATAAGCTCTTCTATATCTGCTAGCTAGGGACTTCATTAAAAATATAAAATCTATGAGGAAGACTGAATCAACAAATACTTCCATGAATATCCACTTAGTAAAAAGAACAATTAACAACGAGCTCCAACAGGAAGCTTCTGTCTACAAAATCTGTTCTTACAACACAAAAAAGTTAGCAAATTATTTTCCATGCTCTTCCATGTTAAAAAGCAGTTAGAGGAGCAGTGGAGATGAAATTTGGATGGTCTACAGATTCTATGATTCTATGATTCTAC
>NW_010107639.1:127916-135274 GCF_000699245.1 Pterocles gutturalis | reverse complement strand
AGGGAAAAATGACATTTTTCTGTTAGACCAAATTTTATAATTAGAAAAAACAGTTGAGTTTTTCTGCACACAAAACTTTCATCAGGTTCTTCAGAATGCAGTATTATTCTTTGTGGTTACAAATAATATTGCATTATCGCCTTTTGTTCTTCTTAGTTACTTCCACAGACCATAAATATTTATCCCATTGACCATTCCAGCTCCCCGAGAATGAATGCCATCTACCATGAAAAAAAAAACTTGTTTATGGAATATGCTTTGCTTCTAGAAGCACAAAAGCCTTTTTTAAACTCTATTACAGTAGGCATATTTTATCTTTTTTATACTGCTGTTGCCTAACGAAACCTTTCCCAAAATTGTGCCACGAACTCTAAAACCATAGCAAGAAGCATTCCTCCATTAAAACTTTGTTACCTAAATAACAAAAACAAAGAGAATGAAAATGAGGACATGTTACAGATGAGGAACTGAGACTGAGTGACCCTCCATTAAAACTTTGTTACCTAAATAACGAAAACAAAGAGAATGAAAATGAGGGCATGTTACAGATGAGGAACTGAGACTGATTTCCACTAAAGTATTTTCCAAAGACATACAATAAATCAGTGGCAGAAGGTCTGATCCCTTATTCCCTATTCAGTGTCAAACTTTTCTTTCTTTTATTATTTCCTTTTCTAAATGATATTTTTTACCCACATGAGCAAGATAACTATCACAAAAATGATGCTATGCTATTATATAGCACTAAGGATGGATAAAAATGCAAGCTATGGAGTATATCTGGTTTATACTGTGCTTTTGAATGTCACAGATCCCCACCCATAACAGTACTGCATCACTGTTTCCATAGTAACAAGATAACATGAGCCACTTTGGTGTATGTTACTATCTCTGAAAGAGTCCGACCTCAAGATGAGAATACCATATTGGACTTTGTAAATTAATTCTTACTTGTGCTTTTCATGTAAAATATATCCCTCAATGCTATACCAACTCAAGTAGTGCAGTTATTTAATTGGATAATAGTAAAGACATTATATAGATAGAAAAGAAAACGGGTTTTCAGGTGTGACAATGAGCTGAAAATGCTTTTCTTTTTAGATTACAGGAGCTACAAATCAATAGATTCTCAGGCCAAATTAAAAAATGTTTATATTAAATTGACAGGAAGGAACTATGGGATGCTACTGACACATATGGCCCAGCAAAAGACTGTAGAGAATTTTAAAAACAGAGTAGTCCCCAAAGTACACCTGATGGTTGGGTAAAAGGTGTGATATGAGCTCAGTCACAGTACAGGTATAATGGTAGCAAGCCAGGAGTCTGCACAACCCAGCAGCTGAGATCTGGGAAATGATAGACAGGGGAAGTAAAAGAGCCCAACAAGAGGACAGCAAGCTCCAGTGAAGCCAAAAATTAGAAGCAGGTACAACAGACAAGGAGCTGACTTGTGTGAAGTGATCGAAAACCTGCTGGAAATGTTTACATGGAGACCATAGGATGGAAGAGAGAAGGAATGGTACTGCAAAAATAGGTAAGAAAAAAATCACATACACAGTTTAGACAAATTATACCTATACAGCTCCAGGAATCATTTCCACTACTCCCAAAAATTTGATCTGCGGCAGAGCAATCCCACATAAACCTCTTCCCATGGCTGAGGTACAAAGCCCACTACACGAGGTCACTTCCTTATCTCATTTTTGGAATGTTTTTCAGGATATTAGTTGTTTCATAGAATAGTTTGAAATGCAAAATGCATATAATGGGTTGTAAAACATGGGGAATTTACTGACTGACTCCCTGAGTGGAAGGAATGTGATTAAAATAATGTAACATGATACATTCTTATAATTCAATTACTTTTTTCATATATGTTGGATGTTTATAAATTTTGTCTTTGTCTACCTTTTGATGTCTAAAAGTTAAGTTAATTCAAAAGTTCTGTGCAGTTAGAAGAGCCTCCCTCTGACTTCTAGAGACATGCATGGCTGGGCTTGTATTCTCCTACCATATGTATCCCTTTTAATGGTTCAGACTTCAAGGGGCTGACAGTATTTCTTCATCTGATCAATAGCCTGAACAGTTGTTCTGTGCTTTAGCGTGTACAGTGGAAGGGGCCCGGTAGTGCTACCTCTCTCAGAAAAAAGAATTAAGACACAGTCACTCCTTTCCACAGCAGTCCCACACGCCAGCTCTTCATTTGTGTTGAATGTCACTAAATCCAGATGGAAGCTCCATGCCACCACACTGGAGCAGCGGCAGTCCCTCACTGATGAGGTCAGCAGCCACGGGAGAGCACAAAGAGGGGCTTTAATCAGTCAGTCCACAACCAGTCGAGGAGAGATTAAATTGCCTCCACTAAAACACTGGCCAACCCTCACCACAAGGAAAGTCTTCAGTTAAGTGGTCTTTTCTTTTCTCAAAACTTTGCTTCACATCATTTGTGAGAGGAACCTGGGGAAACCTTTGTGAAATCATGAGAGCAGGGGATAGACTTGTGTGAAAGTAGGAAAGTGCAGCTGTATGGTATACTGTGCAATAGTTTTCCCCATAAAATATCCTATTCTCCTATTCCTTTTTCATTCGGGCTGGTGGGGACTCCAGTGGCTCTAATGAGACGAGCATGAGAGAAAGACAGACACGTAGACTCTGAACTGAGTTTCTGCAATAATATTTCTAAACAACTAGTTATGCTTCTGAGTTTTAAATGCCACTCACTTACTGAAGAAAGATAACTGAAGTGAAGATGAGTATAAACACATATCTGAACAAAAGTGACATTTGCACCAAGTCATCCTGTGATCTCACTCCTCTCTCAGCAAATCAGCCCTCTGACCTGCCCCACAAGAGCTTTTCTTCTTCCTTCCTCACTGCCAGCTCTGAGCATCCTTTTCATATAGAGGTGTCTGCCATTTCAGATCACCTGGTCTACAGCTGACTTTTGCTCTAGCACTGCTCAGGTTTCTAGCGAGTTCAGAAATGACCTTATGTTTTACACAATTCGTCCAGGCTTTCAAACACAGCAAGAAATTTCAGCACCTACTGTATATAGCACCTGTACACAGCATGACAGGCCACAAAGCTTCATGCCTTATCTGTAGAATATACAGCTGAAATGTATTTAAGCTTCAGCACATACAAGAGCAATAAACAACTAGAACTTTGCCTCATAGTAGGGACATGAGAAATGTGAAACTTTCAGTAGCAAAGTGACATAGGCAGTCTTTACGGCAATGCTGACAAACAGACTATTATTATAGGTGTTGGGATGCGTTATGGGATTCTTCCCCCTTTCCCTTGCTAGAAGATGCAAACAGGACTTCAGCCTCTAACCCTAATCTTGATTTACTCCCCCAACAACAAAATATAACAACATCCTTTAAATGGAGACTACTCATATTTGCTGAGTGAGACAGGTAAAACAAAAGCTTTGAAAACTATTTCACTCCTTCACAGGGAGAGTTTGAAGGAGATGATTTCGTAGAGTGTTTTGTTTTACTTTGGGGTTTTTTGGACAGTTCTGATTTGCAAGCCAGAAAGTTTCAGTGACTTCCTGCATTACGTTGACTCTACGTCACCTCCATAGGCTGGTTTTGGGTCTGCTCCTTTTTGCAGATCACACCCTGCACTGTTGCGCAAACTCCCTGCTTGCTTATTACTTCTGTTTCATCCCTTTCTGTTAGGGGAAAGTATAATTTTCATTTTTTTTCCCAAATGCTCCAGCAATAGGCAGGATAACATAAAGTAGCTTTCCTTTTTACTATTAGAGTACATAGGGTGCGCACAACAAACTGAAGCAAACAAATCAAGCGGCTGTAGCAGAGTCCCTGGTATGGAACAAGATAATCCCTTCCTTTCATCAGCATTCCCGCTTGTAACTTCACATTGCCTATGAACTCTGGATGCAACGTTTGCACTGTTAGATGTCTGCAATGCAGTGGTGGGGGATGGATACTAAAAGTTTTCTTAATAATCAGCTAGAAGGAAATAGGCATAATGAATTTGTGAAATTCATTTATCAAATTTTAAATGTTTGTTTTAGGCTGAGATGAGTAAAATCTTACTTTTCAGGGGTTGGGAGTTTTGGGTGATAGAGAGGTTGTTTGAGGGTTGTTTGGGGGCACTACATTGACTTGATTTCCCCAAAGCAAGCCAGATATAAGTGGATCACATTTATCTCTAGAAGACTTAAAAAATTGGGGGTTTAGTTCCTCCTCTACCTCTTGATCATGGCAGGGTTATACTAATTTCCTAAACGGTTTAGAACACAGTCTTCTGGAAGAAATAACACTGTGTAATGAAAAATACCATCAGTAAGGGAAGAATGCACTAGGGAACACATTAAGAGAATGAGAAAAATATTTTAGGACATAGTTTAAATCTTGACAGTTACGGAAAACAAACCACACATAATTTTTATATGCTTCATGTTTTTCTTCAGTGGCATAATCTTCTCTTCTAATCAGGACAAGCAAAAAAAATCCAGCTAAAGCCAACTAAAAATTGCCCACCCACCTCTTTCTTCACCCTTCCTGAAACTGCAAGTCATTGTGCTGGACAGCTGGGAATTTCACCCTCACTAAGGCTCTGTGTTATCATGTAAGTAATCATCTATAGAAAATGGAATAATTTCCCACTAGGATTATGCCAGTCCTCAGGTTACAGAAGAAGCCATATGCATATTTTCCTGCAAGTCTGCTGGAAATCAGTACTATCTATCTCATAAGTGTGTTTATTGAATAAGGAAGAGTAGGGGAAAATTGAGTTCCTTGAAAGTTTTTCCTGATATAGTTTATAACTTTTTGTAAATCTCCTTATAATGTCATACTGCGATCTTCCTAACTCCTTCTGTACCACACAGAAAGTTGTCATAGGTCTGAAGCTGTTAATATCATAATATCACATTAAAATGCAGAAAGAGAAATACAAAGAGATATCATAGATTCACTCTGTATTTTTGCTCCTCCTGCCTCAATATTATTAGTTTCAAAAATTTAATTTCAGAAAAAGTCTCAAGCATTATGTGCTTTGCTGTGTTGATAGGAAAGTTAGACTTACATCCAACCAGCTCTTTAGCTGAACACTTGCTAGAGACAAATGTTATCTTATTAATCTACCAGTTCTTTAGAGAATATGGTCAACCTGCAAGCAGGAGAGTACCTCTATGTCTCTAAAAGGAGCTCAGTTTCCAAAATCCTTTACGATGTAGGAGTACTTCAGAGTAATAAACTCTCAAAGTGCCAAACGAGGCTGTCCGGTCCAAACTTTGCAGTGGATGTCACTTATCCCCAAATCCTCTCTGGCAACACGGAGGAAAGCATTCTCACCAGCCCTCAGGATTCTGCCGCACACGCCTGAGAGCTCAGGGGTAGTTCATGCTGCTTGGGTCGTCTGCTTGCATCTCCCAAGGAACAAAACTTCCTTCAGCTATCAGCTCACTCAGAGACCACCCTGATTGCTGGGTAAGATGGAGAAAAAAAGAATGATTCCTATTTGTACCATCAAGATAAAAATTAAAGCAAATTATTACGTTACTGGAAAAAGTTACCATAGAAAAGTAATATTAAGGATCCTCCTTGACTTGTATGTTGTACCAGCTACCACAGAGGGCTAGAAACCTAGTCTTTTGCCCTAAAAAAGCTTCCTGTCATTTTTTTTGCTAAAAGAATACTTTCTTTTCAGCTATCATAACTTACCTGCTTGAAGTGCTCTTCAGCTCAGCCCCAATCCTTGCAGACTCAGTTCTCCTTCATGCCCACTGAATTTGTGGATTTCCTGTGTTTTTTCTAAAGATAGGTCTTCACAATATTGGTAGGTGCAGTCTGTGCTAGCTTCTTCTCATGGTGTCCCACCGTGCTGCACCTGGAACCTGCTGTTACATGACTCAGTTTTCTTCACAGCATGTAGGGGAGAACGGAGGTCACAAAGAGCAAATGAGCTTTTTTTGGAAAGAATTTAAGAAACAGATCAAGTACAAGAGTAATCTTTTGATATGTCCTCTCAGCATTAGGCAACTAGAGGTTTAGAAACTTCCTCTACTGAAGACTGAATCAGGACCATCATATCTAATAGCTAACTATATATATGCATGTGTGTGTATGTGCACATATACATACATAAAAAACATAAAATACACTTATATTTTTAGTTTCTGTAACACTTTCTGCTAAAAAGTTCCATGTACTGTTTTTCCTGCTTCTTGCTGCATGATAATTTCAGTACTTTTATTTGTTCTTGTACTATAAAAAATGTTGGAAGATGATTCCCCATCACCTTCTTTGTTTATGACTTTCTAGCCCTCTCATATCCCTCCTCCCTCTAATTGCATGTCTCTTCTATGAAATAAAAGTTCTTAATCTATTTAGTATATCTTCCCATACAGATCTGCTTCATATTTATTACCATACCTCTTGCTCTTCTGTCTAAATATTCTTATCATTGTATATGCTTTTTCAGAGGGGATATCAAAACCGTTGGCAGTTTTTAAGATGTAGGTTCACCACTGATCACTGATTTATGAAAAAAGATAGGGCTGTGTTCTGATCTTCTGGTCCCTGCTTCCTCCCTAACAATGTGAAATGATCACAGCAACAGCATGCTGAGGAGAATCTGCTCAGAGCTAGCTGATAGGAAATGCTCAGAGCACGGAGATGTCACCACTAAGCTCCACTCTTCTCTGGGGTTTTAACAAGCTCCAGATCAGGATGAAAAAACACAAAACCTTCTCATGAGCAGCACTCCATGGCATCATATACAATGTATCACATTGTATGCAGAGCACTCACTGGATCTGGGAGATGACTTTTCAAAGTCATCCTTCTGGGCTCCAGAGGAGCACTCAAAAAGGTGAACTTACAGGTGGGTCTCCTTGCAAGTGGCACCTTGACAGATGGTGGAAGCATCCAACCCTCCTCTGGCTCAGTGGGTCCTGGAGGGTTTTATGTGAGTAGAACAGCTTTAAAAGAAGGGATAGAGAGTGTCTACTCTTCAGACTAGAGCGGTAACAGGGCACTGTCTTCAAAGGTAAGAAACGCAGATTTAAATCCACGGAACTAAGGAACTAAACTCTGGTTTTCTGCATGCTGGTCAAAAGCTCCAACTAGTGAGCTGCTGTGAAAAGGGAAAAGAGTGCTCATACTTTCCAGCCTTGTGAAAAGGGGGAAAAAAAGCCAAAGTAAAAACAGTTGTTTCATTTTTACAGCCCCTGATCTATCAGGCTCTTTGTGATAACAGGGATTCTATAAGATGTCTTAAATTGAAATGTCAGAGTACTCAAAAATTATTCTTCACTCCTGAAATTCTCAACTTGAAAGCCTAGTTTTTGTAAATGTGTGAATAAAAGTGGACAATTGCAC